>NW_026042622.1:0-143042 GCF_023856365.1 Brienomyrus brachyistius | reverse complement strand
ACGGGTGAAGCGGCGATCGTGCGGGCAAGCAGGCAAGCAGGAAGCAGGAATACGGGGCAAACGGGAGTTTAATACGAGGACAGGGACCGGGAAACAGCTCACGCTTACGAACATCAGACATTAATGACAGACAAAGCAAACTGGGGAGACCAGGACTTAAATACACAGAACAAGGCAGCAGGAAACAAGACACGACTGGGCAGGATCAGGAAATCACACGTGGGTAATTAGGGGGCGTGGCACACACGAGGAGCGGACGAGCCGGGCATGACAGTTATCTGGCTGGTGTGCATTTTGTTTGGGTCCAAGCACGTCATCTCATGTACAATCGAGTACTTCAGAGGGCATTTATCCAAGGCCTTTTTGCACATTTTTGAGAGCACAATCTGGCAATTTTTTTTAATCTGAAGGACACCAAGGTCACTTCCACTGCCTTTGGCTCCTAACTGTCTCTGACAAAAAGATGGTTTGTCAAATTTCCAGAATCTTTCTGCACACTCAGCCCAAGGTTAACACTACCTCAGCTGTACATATCAAACCAGCTCAAACTCCATGTTATTCACATATTTTTTACTTCACAATTGTTTGATACATTTGTATGTAAAGATACCAGTGAATTCACAGAAGTCCCACCTTGATGACAGCCATTCCTATATCCACCTCCTTTGGACTGAGCCAGAGTTTTTGCCTGTACAACAGCTGTACATGTTGCTACACAACACTTAAACATTCTATTTCCTCAATGAACTATTTTTTTTTGCAGCAAAAGCCATGAAGCAGCAATAAAATCTTTAAAATATGCTTACCAATAAATATGGTTCTCCCATTTAAACACATGTAAAGATAAACCATGGATATTTAAAAATCATGGGTTCGTTAATGAGTTTAAATGTTATTGAATGGCTTACCTTAAACTTCTCCAGTAAGTCTTCAGCGGTGGAGTGGCTCATGTACTGTGATCCCAGAACCAGGACTGCACTCGAGAGCCATTCTCATAATTCACCCAATACCTGACATGCACATCCAGTTGTTTTCTTTTGATGGTCCTGTTCATACTTACGTCAAACATGACAACGAAGCTCCCTTTTAATATATGGAGCGAGTCCAAATCGCGCAAGAAAAGCGGTTTTATCTTTACCACAAGTGACCCTGCGAGTCAGGGAACATCACCCTGGAGACGGTGTGAATGTCATCATTGGACGTATAGGAGTGATGTCGGCAAACCGTTTGCAAAGCCCATAGCACTTCTGCTTTCAGTGTGGGTTGAGGAGGATGTACTGAAGGCATTATTTGTCATGGGATCCGGAGACAATGCCAAAACGGGTGTAGGCCTATCTTTAGAGGTTGTACTTATCTCCACTGAATAAACATTTGAGGAAAATTTTTAGGTTAAAATCTGGGCTTATTCTATACTGAACAAAAATATAAACGCAACACTCTTGTTTCTGCTCCCATTTTTCATGAGATGGACTTAAAGACCTACAATTCATTCCAGATACACAATATTACCATTTCTCTCAAACATTTCTCACAAATCAGTCTAAATGTGTGATAGTGAGCACTTCTGCTTTGCTGAGATAATCCATCCCACCTCACAGGTGTGCCACATCAAGATGCTGATCTGACATCATGGGTAGTGCACAGGTGTACCTTATACTGCCCACAATAAAAGGCCACCCTGGAATGTGCAGTTTTTTGCTTTATTGGGGGTCTGGGGACTCAGAACCGGTCAGTATCTGGTGTGACCACCATTTGCCTCATGCAATGCAACACATCTTCTTCGCATAGAGTTTATCAGATTGTCAATTGTGGCCTGTGGAATGTTGGTCCACTCCTCTTCAATGGCTGTGCGAAGTTGTTGGATATTAGTGGGAACTGGTACACGCTGTCGTATACGCCGGTCAAGCACATCCCAAACATGCTCAACGGGTGACATGTCCGGTGAGTATGCTGGCCATGCAAGAACTGGGACATTTTCAGCTTCCAAGAACTGTGTACAGATCCTTGCAACATGGGGCCGTGCATTATCTGTCTGAGTGGCTGGTCTCAGACGATCTTGGAGGTGAACCTGCTGGATGTGGAGGTCCTGGGCTGGTGTGGTTACACGTGGTCTGCGGTTGTGAGGCCGGTTGGATGTACTGCCATATTCTCTGAAACGCCTTTGGAGACGGCTTATGGTTGAGAAATGAACATTCAATGCACGAGCAACAGATCTGGTTGACATTCCTGCTGTCAGCATGCCAATTGCACGCTCCCTCAATGCTTGTGGCATCTGTGGCATTTTGCTGTGAGACAAAACTGCACATTCCAGGGTGGCCTTTTATTGTGGGCAGTATAAGGTACACCTGTGCACTACCCATGATGTCAGATCAGCATCTTGATGTGGCACACCTGTGAGGTGGGATGGATTATCTCAGCAAAGCAGAAGTGCTCACTATCACACATTTAGACTGATTTGTGAGAAATGTTTGAGAGAAATGGTAATATTGTGTATCTGGAATGAATTGTAGATCTTTAAGTCCATCTCATGAAAAATGGGAGCAAAAACAAAAGTGTTGCGTTTATATTTTTGTTCAGTGTACATTGATTTACAGAATCAAATTTAAAAAACAAAGATACACTGATTTTATACAGATTACTAACTTTTGGGGATCACAATACAAATCTAAATATTTTAGACAAGTTACTTATCTGCTTATTGAATGGTGGGCGAAAAAAATATCTGTATAGTGTCCATTATCTAAAACCCCGCAATGACGTAGTTTGTGTTGTTCTTAAAATAATATTAACTTAAACGGTCAATCTGATTTTCTGGAGGAAAAATAATAGTTTTGATGAATCAACAGCTTGGGAAAATAGTCGCTAGATTAATTCAAAGAAAAATTGTCTGTAGTTGCACCTCAACAGTATAACCAGTGATAATACTATATAAATAAAATTAAAGTAATGGCACCAGCATAGACAGACACAGTAACAGTACAGAATGAGGTAACAGTGGCAGTGTGAGGAAATGTCAGCGTCACTGGCTGGTTAACAGCAATGGGGAGGAAACTTGTCTCTAAATCTGGAAATGCTTGTGCAGATGGATGGATGGAAGGTGAAAAGTGACAGTGCTGGGTGGCTAGAGTCTCTCAAGGTGCTGCTTGCTTTTCTGAGGCAGCACCTGAAGACGATGCCTTTGACCGCCAGAAGCTGTGTGCCCGAGGAACTGGAAGCTGTTGAAGCCTCTACAGCATCCTCTGCGATGTAGATAGGACTTTGGGGAGTCATCCGTTTGCGAAAGTCCAGGATCAACTCCTTGGTTTCTCTAGCGTTGAGGGTGATGTTGTTATACATGGTGAAGAGCT
Source organism: Brienomyrus brachyistius (assembly GCF_023856365.1). Lineage (NCBI taxonomy): Eukaryota > Metazoa > Chordata > Actinopteri > Osteoglossiformes > Mormyridae > Brienomyrus > Brienomyrus brachyistius. Next base: position 139,695 of record NW_026042622.1, on the reverse strand, counting down.
GGGCCTACAAATCCCAGCATTCAAGAGGTGAAAATACAGACTTAGAGGGAATTTGGGAAAAGTGAAAAAATCCTCTTTACTCGTGTCTGTATAAATCTCACCAAGCGTAACTTTGCAGATTAAAGACTGGCTGAGAGTGTAAATGTAAACGCTGATAAGGAGTCAGGAACAAAGTGCTCATGTAGTGCACACCTGGGTCCAGAGGGCCCTTGTTCAGATGGAAAACTGAACAGGCATCTTTTGTGCTAAATGACAGCCGGTGCTGCTCAAGATGATGGACACTATGGGGAAATAAAAAAAAAAAGAGTTTTGAATGAAAAGACACACAAGAGTAACAGTGCAGCCTTGGTCACGTCTCCCCAGCTCATGACTGGACCAGGCTCCACATTGACCCCAAAACTGGCTTTACACACAGGAAACTCACTGAAACTCAACACAACATTGTCCTGATCTTGCCTGGGGAGTTTCACCTGGTTACTGAGATGACCGGCAGCACAGACAGTCTTACCAGCAACAGATATGCTATTAAGGGGTGCGAAGCGTCTGCTGCCAGCACATGGCTTTATATCTGTCGGCTGCATTTGCGCTGCTCCTCCCTCCTATAAAGAGGACAGTTGAACAGCAGTGTGAAGAAAGGGCACAGAAGCAGAAGTCAGTGGAAAAAGCCCCATTACTAACCCTAAGCCCAACTTACTGCAAACAGCCCACTGTATTTCATATGTCTGCTTCATATTTTCCATTTAATTGCCATAATCTCTGGCAGTCAGTGACAAAAGTTATTTACCCTTAAACAGTACTGAGATTGAGTAGAGTGAGGTACTTAAGCGGTATTATGGAAGAATAAAAGCTGAGTCCCATGTCCAGGCGAGATGCGTAGCTGACAGGCTGATGAATGTTTCAAACTCTTACCTCCACCGTACTGACAGGAACGGCGAGCTGCTGTGGCATCATGGCATTAAACTTCTGTTTCTCCAGGGAAGAAAACAACCAAGACCAACCTTAATAATCCACACACTTTGAAGACTGACATAAATGGTAAATATGAGACGTAAATATCATCCAACACTACCAGGTACTCAGTGAATACTCAGTCATGCAGAAATATAATCTAAAGTTATAATTATGGGGACACGTGGCTGTCCACTGCAGGTGACAATGTCCTAAACTCTTTCATACTTAAAGAACACATACAGTTATTACTTTGTAAGGATGCATAAAACTCCAGTTCAGTAAATTTATGGAATATATACTGCAGCAACTACTTTATAGTCATTTATTAAGTAACTGACTTATTTCTTCCCTGCGGGAACTTGTAATTATGCTGAAATAAAAATGTAACTTAACAGCGTTAAAAAGAACTCAGGAAACCAGCCCAAAATGCTTTAGTTTGACATGTGATCAAAATTCAAACTAAATTTCATAGAGTAAACTAATACATGATAGCATCCATGCAAAAGATCAACGGCAGAACAGGGGCTCTTAAGGCAGACTGCATTAAAAAGGAATTAATCATCTCTCTCAATTTAAATTTGGGATAATAATTCTCTTCAGAAGCCTCCATAGAATAGTGCATCCATCCCCTCACTTATGTGTAGAGACGTATCCTAAGGCTCTGGCAACAACATTCAGGTCAACAGCATCAAAAATTTCACAGCTAGTTTTAAAACTTGTTTTTCACTTTACGTTACAGCAAGTTAGTTAATATTAAATTATTGCAACGTGCAGATTAATAGTCAGAAAAGGTTTTTGAAATTTACATAATGATAAATGAGAACTATATTTGATTACTAATTACTGTTGACTAATTTCCTGTCTGGACTTTTCCCCCTTCATTGTTAAAAGTCATTATATGTCTGGGTGCCAGTCAGTGGAAGCACACAGACACCTGGCCTATTCATTCAGCACCAGCCCATCAAGTAGAGAATTCAGCACCACGGACAGTGACCTGTGTTACTATGACATCAGGTCATTGGCTCTAAATATTTTTCTAGAAATAACTAAATGGCTCTATTGTAGAAATTTCCAGCCAGAGACTGGGTTCCTATATGAAGAGAATATTATTATTCAGACAAAGAAAATAAACTACAGAAAACTAGCTCTGCATGTCATCTCCCCTTTACTCCTTAAGCAGGGCACACGCACATCAACAAGTACCAATGCAGCAAATACAGATGAACAATTTCACAGCTTCAGAAGAAGTCAGATTTCTGTGTAATTCAGAGATTGTCAAAGACTTCTGATAGAACATTTTCTGCACTTGAGTCTAATTTCAAGATAAATTGCACCTGGGTCTATTAAAACAAGGTGATGCTGCCTGACCTACCAACCAAGGCTGGGGAGGAAACATAGGAATACAAGGAAAGCAAGGAAGAAAAGCAGCCACCCTATCTCATGGTCACGGACACAAACATCAGGGAGTGTTATGAAGAAGACACCACACTTAGGACCATTGGTTTTACGCAGTGAATTACACCAGAGAGAGTTTTTACATTCTAGCTGTGTTATGTAACATTCCTCAGCCTTCAGCTTTTTTCCCCACACAATGCAGGACATGCAGGGGTGCCAAACAAAACAGTGGAGCTGCAGTGTAGCCAATTATTTCTTTCAGTAGTTTTAAGATGGTTTGTGAGGTTGTGTGTTAGAGATGGCGGTGAGCAACACTGAGGCATCTCAGGGAACCATGTTGCCCATATTAAAAAACATGCACGCATGCAACTCAGGCAATCCAGCATTTCTTATTTCAGTTACGTATGACACTGCATGTTGCGGTTTTACATGTTCACTACAAGTCAGTGGTTTTTTCCTTGTATGATTATGGCCACATTCACACCAAAAACACACTAGACATACTGTACAAGGCACTCAAGGGAAAAATTCTCAGAACACAAAGTGAATGTATCAACCGAAGAAGGATTTTTCCTTTTCGGAATATTCATTTTTTTCCATGTGGAACCACTGTCCATGATTCAATTGAGTGCATTCAAAGAATGATACATCAAAACTAATAGTGACAAAATATTCATTTAATATGCATTGTACATGAATGTAGGACTTAGATGTTGATGAATTTCTCATCAGTGAAGGGCATATACACTTAAGGGGTATTATGAAAAAAAAAGTTGAGAACCCAGAAGTAACTATCCGATTAAAGATGTAATCTGGTACATGTGCAGACCAGTGATGGATATGTAAATGATTCAAATTGCAAGGAGTTGGCATGTTTAATCACCAGACACAGGATGCCTCGTAGTCACATTAGACAGTGTTAACGGCACTTGACGGAGTTTGATAGGGTTGCATTGCGGGTTTACATGAAGCCAGGTGGTCATGTGCTGCAATTGCATGTGGGCCATGCGGATATCACAGTGGCCTGATATTGAAACCAATGGGCACGTGAGGCATCCACACACGTCGTGAAGTTTCTGGTCATCCAAGACAGACCACGCCAAGGAAGGATCGTCGGATTGTGCTCCAAGCATCACAGATCCCCATGACACCTGCGCCTGATATATGGACACAGCTACTGGACTCTCTACAACACCCTATATCATCGTGTCGCGATGACTGGCATCAGCTGGACTACGGGTTCACCGTCCCATGCATAGGCTGCCGTTCACAATAGCACAGAAACGGTTGCGTTTGGAGTGGTGTAGTCACTGGGAGGCATGGACTGATGGACTGATGACGACTGGCGTCCTACCATGTTCAGCGATACATCTCAGTTCTGCAGTACCACAGATGACCGTCATGTGCGTATGGTGGCGCTGCAGGGAGAGGAGCAATCCTGCCAATGCTGTGGAGTGACACACCACACTCTGACGGCACAGTGGTACACCAGTGACATCCTAGTAGTATCCGGGCCCAGGGGTGTGCTATACCCTACTGACATGGGACCAGCAGTGTGACCATACCGCCAACTCCGTGGTCCGTTTGATCTGATGATTATAATCATCGCGATACAGTCACATGCCCTTTCATCACATGCAGATTTCATTTTCACAACTTAGTCTGTTGCCCTTCACTTTTTTGCCACTGAGTTTGTGTTTTGACACTAAGTTGATGGGAATTGATTATTTAAGCGTCATCTAAAGAGCTTATATTAATTGGGTAAATTGCATAAGACTCACATGGTATTTTGAAAAGATTCCCATATGCGCTGATTAGCTGGGGTTGATCCAAGCAGCTGTGCACTTTTCTCCTGTAACATAAAAGTTTGCTTTTAGGACAGAAAACAAGGTTAAGACCATATTATGTAGTTTACATCTATCAAAATAAAACCAAAGTCACTGTTACCAAAAGAGTAACCATGTGTTATCAAATTTCCTAACATTTTGCTTCATCTTACTTTGGATGCCCATGGTTAGGAGAGAAGCAGAAATCTGCTCAATCATAAGAAAGACTTTTATTGCTACAGGGAGTGAGATCTTGTTGCAGGTGACAAGGCAGGATAGAGTGTGTTTAGAAAAATAATGAAGAGGGAATGTGAGTGTGAGCTATCGTGGCATCTGTGTATAACCCAATATGGCGGCATCCTTCTGAATGTAAATAACATAGCCGGCTTAATTAGCTTAATCAAGCGTAATTGAACTAAGGAAAATTTAGCAATATACTTTCCCTGCTTGGTGTGATAAATACAGCAGCAGCTGCTGGTGGACGGGCTACAAACAGACATCAAGAAGAAATCCCACCTCACAGCCATTTACTGTACCAAACCCCTTAATGTAACTTGTAAAGATGTAGGTATTGGCGTATTCACACATTCATTTGCAGTGTCCACTTCCTGTCCAGTAAATTTGGCAGGACGGAATTTGAATAACCTATAGGTCTGACTCATGTATGCGGCTGAAGGAGTAAAGATAGAATGGGTGAAGAATCCTGTTATACAGTCCTAGTAGACCGAGAACCACCTGATTGCTACTGTAGTTGGAATCAAGGGCTGAGCTGCATGGTGGCCTGGGGGACAATCATGAAAACACAGACCCACTGATATCCTCAAAACCCACAATCAAAAGGGGAGTCAGGCACGGTGGCCAACCACTTGGCCCGTTAAGCCACATGGTGGCCCGATGAGCAGGCAAACACACTATGGGCTAAGGGGTACAAGACAGAGGAGAGAATAGGATGGCCAGTGACATGTGAACAGGACAAGGCAGGGATGGATTCTGACATAGGTACCATACTACTTTGTTTAAATATGCCCAAGTGCATAGAATGTTTTAGTGCAAGTCTTAGACAATGGTATCTCTGAATGACACCGCAGTCTGACTCTTCCTGAAGGCCCTGAGAAGTTGTTTGTATGCACTTGCTGCCTTGACACTTGCTGATGTGCGTGTGCTCTGCTTGAGCAGTAAAGGGGAGATCACATGCAGAGATGATTTTCTGTAGCTTCTCAGTCCGAGTAAAAATAAAATCTTCTCGTTATATAGGAACCAAGTCTCTGGCTGGAAATTTCTACAACAGAGCCATTTAGTCATTTATAGAAATATACAGAGCCAATGAAGGAACCAGATGTCACAGCACAGTAACACAGGTCACTGTCCGTGGAACTGAATGAATAGGATAACCGGCCAATGTGTTTGTGTGCTTACACTGATTATATGTCAGGGGGGAAAATATTTATATCATTGTTGCGATGAACGTCATTCCAGCAAGTGGTTACGTCGTTCACGCAAGTGGTCATGCGGAACCAAAGTTTACTCACCTGTGTGCACCCGAGGGGAAGGCATTAACGGACGCACCTGCTCTTTATTTTGGATAAAGTCGGCAAAACGCATTGGTAGCGCGACAAGCAAAGGGTCAAATCTACACCAAGTGCTTCTGGAACTGTGCTGCGATTGTGTACTGAAAAGTAGACTCTGAACGGACAGCCGGTAAGACCATGAACCATGCGTGTTGGACTTTGTTGCAAATGTTATTTGTAGCAAGCACTACCTGTTGCGAGTGGGGTTTATTTCTTAATGGGGTGCGCTAATGAGGCATTGAGGCGCTGGTGCTGGCTTGTAACATTATATGAGTTGTGGTATTTGACTGTATTAGGAATAAATGGTGTGCTGTAAGTGTCTTAATGACAATATGTGGAATGCTGTTTTATTGATTCAGATGTTTGCATTAATGCGGTTTAAAAGGGGGGGTTCTATTTTTAGTTTATCTAAAAGTTAAATATTAAATCGCTAAAAAGAAAAAAAAAAAGTATTAAGGGTGAACTTTCCTTTTAATAATTCATATGGGCAGAAGTGTTAAACCTATTGTTCGATTGTCTAATTGGTTAGCTTTTCATTGCAATTTATTGCGTTGAGTAACTCATTTATGTGTTTCCCCAGTGGTTTGATCTTAAACTTTGATGTTTGGAGGAATTTTATTCAGAACAAGTTATGTATAATTGTGTGGAAATTTGAAGCTGAGATTGGTCATTCATTGTATATTTTGTGTGTATGTATATATATATATATATATATATATATATATATATATATGCATTTAAAGTAAAATTTTGTGTTTGCTCATAAGATAGATTGGTGAAAGTTGGTGTTTTGTGGTTTAAGGTTTTTCACCTGTAAATGCCTGGCTTGAGGAAAGCGAAGATAAAATAAAAAGGGATAAAGAGTCCAAAAAGAAGGCCTGGTTATTCTGAGTGAAATCCAGTTATATGTTCAGTTTTGGTACATCTCTATCAAGTGAGGGGTAAAGCACAGTAAGAATTGTGATCACTTGACAATCATTGAGGGGAAAAATGTAAAAATATATACAGTAAGGACAATATAATCGTAATTTAATGTATCCCTTCTGCTCTTTAAAAAGCACAATGTCTGACTGACAAATATGTCTATTATTAGCACATTTTAATAATTTAATTAATATTAAGCAGTACACCTATTTCCTGTAATCACTCTGCGTTAAAGCAATTTTTAAAACTAGCTGTGAACTGGATGCTGTTCTGACTGTTGTTGCCATGGTGCCTTATTTACTTTCAAATCGCATTGTCCACAACCTGATCAAAGGACCAAACTTTAAAATCAGTGCAGGGTAGTGTCGCAAGTAGTGATGCTTAGGCTTTAACCTATGTCCTGGAAAGAAAGAAAATCTACAAGCAAGATATTCTTGGATAAGAACGTCAAGGTATGCAACCTCTGGCAATAAAATTTTCTGTGCACAAATCAGCTCCACAATGTCTTTTAGCTGAAGGGTCAACTGCCAATCATCATCTGTGGGCTCTTTCACCTTGTCACACATGATCACAGGAAGAAGTCTTAGAAAATTCCAGTTCTGAACAGCCTGACCATAAAGCTTTACTCCATTGGAGTTTACTGCACATGGCTTACTCAACACATCAGAGCCACTGTACTTAAATTTCTTAATGCGTCTATTCAGAATTGAATAAGTGAACCACTTTTTTTGCTTGATGAAGTACTTCAGGTAAAGGGCTAAATCATAGGAAAGGATACCCTCAAAAATGTCATGGCCTAAACAAGGTGGCAGGCCAGGCATACAAACATCGAAGTAATTCAATGAATTAAAACTCAGATATTATACCTTCAACGTTTTGTTGTTCCTCAGACTGTAAAATGCATTTGGATCTGTTTGAAAATCTGTTCGGGTTGTCCGGCAATACCTGCAGAAATATTCAGAAAAACTAAAATTTTCTGTAAATCCACCGATATTATGAGACCCCAAATTGTCCCCTGCAATGCACAAAACAGTCCCTTTAACTTTTTCCTCTGCCACCGTTATTCCATTGTCTTCCAGGTCTTTTAAGTCTGCAATGAGCCTTGAGAAAACTTTGTCATGGCCAAAGTGTTTGAAGTCTTTTTCCTGACACAGCATTACAAGTGACATGTGGTCTGTACTTGATGAGGTGGTAAATTAGCCAGAGACAAATATACAGCTACTACTTTGTGCTGCTTTTTGCTGAACCTAATGGGTTCACCGCCTCAAAAGAATCTTGATATAGAATTAGTTTTAGACATGATGGGTTTTGAGAAAAGAACTCATTGTTTTTATATACCTGACCATCACTGACATCACAAAGCACATCAGTGTATGGTACGTATGTACCCTGTGCAGCACAATTCTGCCATAAGTCTGACTCCAGTAAATGTCTCAAAGTGTCTTTCAATGGAACATAGTAGGCAAACCTCTGTGACCTTGTTTCATCCCTTCCTAAGTACAACTTTACAGGTTCTGTGTATCTAAACATCTGTTTAAAAGCCCTAGTTCTTGAAAAATTGGTTCTCATTGGTCCTTCATGACTAATGGTGAAAAGGTCAGATTCCTTCACAACATCACATATACTACCAATAACCTCATCTGTTAATTCAGTTAAGTCACTTTTCAGGAATGCACTTAATTTATTCAAAGTATATGTCTGTCCTAGTTCATGTATGCTTAGCATCTCTTCAATAATATTTTGTATAGTTGATGCTGGCAGAAGAAACTGCCCATGTAATTTCAAGTAGAAAAGAGAAATATTTCTAAGAAAAAGGTCACTGAAATTTTCTGTAAGATGGACTTCACCTTCATCAGTCTCACTAAATCTCTCTGTAGGGCCTGTAACTAACGGTTCAGTTTCAAGAAACTGAGAAACTGTCTCCTTATTAAGATCTCTTATACTGTCCACAGAACATTGTCTGTGTTTCCTGGACATGTAGGCTGTAAACGACGATCTCACAGTGAACGTATGGTCGCATCCTGTCACCGGACATGTCACAACACGTCCTTCGGCTATATGTTCCTTTAAGTGAGCTGTTAGTGATCTGACATCGCGACATTGGCGCTGGCACATAGACATATTACACGTAAACACCGTAAGGGCATTTGTAGTATCAATATATGAATCTGTGTTATGTTTACGGTAAAAATGAGCCTTAAATTCCCCATATGAACGAAACGTATTGTGGCAATCTGTAGCGCCACACTTGAACACGCATCGTGGTTCATGACGGTGAAGTTTGACATGTAAAACATGTTCCCTAAGGGTTTGCACTGATGTTCCACAGAAATAACAACTAAACATTGTAACTGCGTGAACAAACACGCACTCTATTGCTGTTTTAAACACCTAAATGCTGTTTCACATCCCGCTTGCAAATCTAAGTTTTACATGTGCTGCCAAGATACGTTCATGCGCCGTCAACACGGTACATGCTACTCGTGTTTAAAACCACACACTGCTTAACACTGCTTAAAACGATTTAATTTAACTTACCAATTTGCCCAGACACATTTATTTTATTTTATATTCCCACTAGTTTGTAGATTTTTTTTAAATGTTATGTTTGTTATTGGGTGCTTTCCACTTCATGTACCCACATACAGCGCTGGCTTAAAGCAATACATTCTGGTCCTGACGCAATGCATTGTGGTTAGATTTTTATCGTCCGCTGCATTATGTCACCATGTCACGTCGTACAAAAACCTCGCGAGAGCAAGACAGATCATCCTGCACCTCTTAAGTGTTATGTAGTTTTGCCTGAAACGCAAAAATAAAACAAAGCAATTAAAGCCGATCAGTGGCTCAAATTCTGCTGTAGCGATTGAAGAACTTTTGTCGGAAGTTGGATTCGAACCCACGCCTTACTTCGGAGAACAGAATACCCCTTACTTTGAAAGGCCATTTTCGCTGCGCAGGAGGCTTTAGACCGCTCGGCCATGGGGCAGTTTCCAGTTGAACCCTAAGGAGTAGGTTAAGTCCAGCCTTGGCTTCCAAGCTGACGTTTTTCTACATATGTGCTTGTGTATCATGGACAGTAAGAGGGGGCAGGCAAGGAGAGAATTTCTCTCTTTGGGGATCAATAGAGTGTTGTTATTATAACGTCTAAAACGTATGATGGTCTGTCGATAAATCAATAACAATATCAATGAAGTCAATGTTTATCTAAAGGAATCAGAATTCAGGAAAAGCCAGGGGCCGGACCGAGTGTAGGGGGCGTGGCCAGAGACAGCCTGCTGACTGTTCCAAATCATGGGTGCATGTTACAAGTCCGGAACATATTTTAACTTAGTACTAACTTAGCATCATATTTGATCTGATTCGACTGAATATCCCAGGTTTCCATCTCTCATGCATCTGGTGTGACGTGTTTTCAGACTCTCAGGCTGGCGCAAAGAAATCTTACGGGAATTGAACGTCTCACTCCGGTCAGCTGACCAAAGTTGGTAACCTTGGTATTGTGTGTAGGAGATTCGGTATAACTATAATTTCGTTCTCCATTTACATGCCCGTAGTGTCTTTAACCGGCTGCACAAACTGGATCCGCCTCCATTACGACACAACTTTGCCCTTATTGGCTTAAGAATTTAGTCACATACATGACGTATATCTGCTATTTCTCCCGAGAAGCAGGTAAAGCAGTGGTAACTGCTTTGTAGTTAATTTACCTGGTAAAATTAAGTTTAAATAAATGATATAAATACTGTAATAGTACTCGTGAGCTTTGTTTATTTGTTATTAGTTATTGTAATGTTGCACTGCTTTATTTGTTTAATCGTCTAGTCTGTGGAGACATTCAAGTTAATCAAATAAGAATTGCACTGTACACTGTACATGACCATAAAAACTTTGTATCCTTGAAATAAATGTTTTTGATCTTTTCCTTGGCAGTTATCTTTTTACACAGGGCCTCTATGTACACGATAGTTTTTTTTTTCACGACTAACAGTATGGATCAGGAGTTGGTTATTGTAAAAGAAGTAATGTGCATGCAGGTGATATTTGTATAGATTTATCCACACCCTTGTAGCAGTGCTGCCATTGCAGTCAGATCTCGCAAACTAGGAGTATTAGTTGTCTTTATTTCTCTTTATTTCTTGACGCCAACCCTCTCCATTAATCCGGGCTTGGGACTGGCACCTACCTGAGCTGGCTTGCTCCCTTAAGTGGCTGGGTTAGGCTAAACTATATATATATATTTACCAAGACTACAATAAAACATCTCGAAATGTGTAGTCTAGCAAAACGCAGTTTAAAGAAGGTAGCCTACCTGGCGAAATTGCAAACAAATTAAGGGCGTTAGGCAGCCTTTCCAAACCGCTTATCCTACTGGATCGCGGGGGGTCTGGAGCCTATCCCGGAAGCAATGGGCACGAGACAGGGAACAACCCAGGATGGCGGGCCAGCCCATCGCAGGGCACACTCACACACTATTCACTCACGCATACACTCCTATGGGCAATTTAGCAACTCCAATTAGCCTCAGCATGTTTTTGGACTGTGGGGGAAACCAGAGTACCCGGAGGAAACCCCACGATGACATGGGTAGAACATGCAAACTCCACACACATGTGACCCAGGTGGAGACTCGAACCCGGGCCCTAGAGGTGTGAGGCAACAGTGCTAACCACTGCACCACCATGCTGCCCCCTAAATGGAAAACCATTAAATACAAAAGGAAAACAAAAGTGCTGTAAGACTGTATACTTATGTGTATGTTAGTAAAGGCTGTAGCTGACACAACGGACCCCACTAATTAGAAAGGGGTAATTGTACACATGTGGCATCCAGTATGTTCTTCTATAACAGTTTTTAAAAAAAAAAAAAAACTCACATTACACAAATTGGCACTATCAAAACGAGGATTATGGGGAAAATGGGGACTGTGATGGAGATTACATACACGTAGGCATGGTATTTAGTTTTTTTTAATCTGGTCACCTTCCAGAGTAATTGTAAACTAAAACCATCTTCACCCTATTTGATTCTTTATAAATGGACAATCAGTCGTGCAGTAAATGGGGGTATAGAGAGACACAGAGCTTGTCTAACAAGAAACCCTGGGAAGCTAACATTAATAGGGTGGGTATGGATAGCAAAACCATTGATACAGATTACAGATTTATATCTCACCTGAACCCTGGCGGGCTCCGTGCCAATAGGGGTTGGGATTAGGGTTAGTTAACTTAAGTAGTAATATTGATGTGTATATTCTCCTATTCTCCAGTCAGTGAATCGTGAAACGTAATGTTAATATGTTTCTATACCTATATGTTCTGCTTAAAAACCCATAAAGGCAAGCACAGTGTTTAGACATTCTGTTACTTAGACTAGTAAACACTAAGATCCTTCAGCTTTCAATTAACCTGACACAACAGTCTAAACAACAAATGTGTGCCATGTCATTTGTCATCTTTACATCTTGTATCCTTTATATGGTAATTGGATTTTCAAGGTGGAATTGCAGGTCGATCATTTTAAGGATCTAGATGTAAACCTCCCTGGTGTTGCTTTAATATTTTTTTTGCACAATTTGCTTCACACACTTCCTCCAGCAGAGAAGCTTACAATACTACACCCCACCAAATGACTGGATGATGCCTTTTTATTTAAGGTCTGGCTGTGAGCCTCGATTACCGATACACTATCTTCAGGCTCCTGCCGGGATCAGTCAGTATGGTGGACCTTTGGAGGAATGGGTACAAAACCATCAGGAAAGTTTGCAGGTGCTTCAAGAGTATGTGAAGGCTTAGTTGGAGGAACAAGCCACACCACGAAATCGGAAACACAATGAGTTGGTTAATGATTAGGGGTTTGATGAAGGTCAGCTGGTGTGTTTGCGGAACCATGTTCGAGGTAAAATACAGGATCATTGGGATGCCTGTTTGTATATGGTAGTTCGGTGTCCCCAAGATCAGGGTGCAGTTTACTCTGCAACTCCAATGGAGGGGGACGGGGTTGTCCGTCAAGTTCACCGAACAGAGTTGCGTCCAGTACCACAGGGGGTTGTTATGTCAGGGGAAGATGTTCTGGTAATGTCTCCTGAGTCTGGGTTGCCCACAGGGGCAACAGAAATGGAATCGGATGAGGACTCTGTGATTTTACGGGGACAGGGCTGGTGGGAGGGGTCGCAATAGAGCATCCACAAGTAGGCCTCGTATAATGGAGGAGGTTATGTCCCCCCCGAGGTGTAGAGACCAGTTAAACGTTCAGTGAGGTCCACCACTGGTCATCATACCAACCCTTATAAGTTACCACGGTCAGTGAATGATCGTTCGGTTGGGGAGGAAGACCAGTGGTTTGGGGATAGAATTCTTAGCTGTGATCGTTGGGTCATCAATTTCATTTTGGGGGATGGATTGTAGCCAGGCAATTATAGGCAGGTATAGGAACTGCAGTTCGGACTGGAGGCATAGCCGGGGCGAGATGGCTGTGCATGTTCCGATGGTAGGGCATATTGGCAAAGGAGCAGGCACGGGAAAGACAGGCAGGGTCCTGATAGATTTGGTGGAGCATCGGCGGGCATATTGAATTTGCAGTGTAGCAGCCTTTCTGTTTGCTTGTTTCAGGGGTGAACAATCTTATCCGCAAAGGGCCGGTGTGTATGCAGGTTTTCGCTGCAACTCCCTAATTAGATTTCTAATTAGAGGACTGATTAGCTGAAGAGTCCTCATACCTGGTTTTGAAGAGCTGACCTAAAGGTTACCCCAAAAACCTGTTTTTTTTTTGTTTGAATGGGGCAGTGAGTCATGGGGTAAACTACTGTTCTTTAGGGGTTTTCAAGGTGGAATTACGGGTCGATAATTTTAAGGATCAGGTTGTAAACCTCCCTGGTGTTGCTTTAATATGTTTTATCTGAGGTTGTATCGTGTATTATCAAGCCAGCCGGCTTAGTGGTCTCGGGAGCGGGGTTTAGTGGGAGCAGCTGGCTAGTTTTATTTTCTTTTTTGTTTGTGTCTTTTTCTTTGTTGTATGTATATTTTGGGTTCATTATTAGGCAGGCTGGGCCTTTTGGCACCTGTAGTCTGGGTGCTGGATTGCCCATAGGGGTCTTTTTTATTGCTGTGATTTGCTGTGTCATTCACTAGTGTGATTTGTGCTGGATGTGTTTTTAAGGTTGTGCTGTGGCGTGTACCTGAGCAAACTTTGGGCAACCTGTTCTCTTGTTGGCTTTATTGACAAAGGGTGGATTAGTCTAATTACGGCCTGCTACAAATAGCTGCATATAACGTATAAAAAAAATCACCTTATGGGTGCTCCGTAGGGTAGCAAGATCTTGAGTTTTTTTTACAGTACTCGGGTACGTTTTAAAATTTTCGACCAATCAGCAAACATTATTCTGACAGCATAGCTGGGAAACCAATGAAAAGTGAGTGCAACGTTCTAGAACTTGACTTCGGGTTGACGCTCCCTATAAAAGAGCTGGGTACTGCTTCAAGGCGTTCAGTTGGCGCTACCTCCTGATAGAGTAGCACTGTACGGCTCTTGTTCCGTAAAACAACATCAAAAGGATGAAAAAAAAAACAATATTTAAAGAAGACGAAAAAAATCAATTTTTAAAGAAGACGAAAAAAACATCGTCTAAAAAAATAAGCCAAAAAAATAATATCCGAAGAAGGAAAAACATGCAAAGTAAAAAAAAACAAACAAAAATAAAAAACAATATCCAAAGAAGAAGGAAAAAAACATCCAAAGGGAGAAAAGAAGAACTGAAGGGCCAACGAGGTAGGAGGAAATACAAATTTCGTTTCAGCACCGTTGGAGTGCCAAGCCGTGAAAAGCATTTGGCCAGAAGACAAGGTAAGTGTTGTATCTGTTATTTTAAAACAGCGCTTTTCAAAATGCTGCTTTATAATCGTTTGAGATCGTTAGCCAGTGTGACAGCTGAAGGCTTTTTGAGTTTACCAACATAAAGTTTTATTTCTGTATTAGGACATTGTCAGGAACAATGATGTGTTCATCGCTATGATGTGGTCAAAAAGCGATGCATTGAATCTTAGAAACATTTGTGATTTTTCAAACGATGCTTTTCCTTTTATTTAATCAGTAAAATTTCCATCGGTTTTATATAGTGCCCCTTGAAATATGTCTTTAGCTCATTTTCCGGGCATTTTACTAGAATGCATCCTGAGAAATACACAAGCTCTGCTGCATTTCCGTGCCTCGATGTTTAGTGCCGAGTATAATTGTTGCAGTTGCCTTTTATATATTCCATGAGACCTGTTGGTACCAAGAGAAGTGTGAGACTGTCAGGGTGAATTTATCATACAATCGCACGCATAAATACCTGAGGGTTGCCAGTCCTTTTGCGTTGTTACAGGAGGACTAGAGCTGACGAGTGTGTTTCTACACACTATCAAGGGCATTGTAGTACAGTTTTCTCAGGTGGGAGAATGCTGCCGATCTCCTATTTGACAATACAGCCCTTGATATATTAGAATATTACAGAACTAGAAGCCTTTTGCAAGGAAGAATGTGAGAAAATCCCAAGTACAAGAACTGAAAGCCTTTCAGCTGGCTATAAGAAGCGCTTGTAAGCTGTGATATCTGGCAGAGGAGGTGTTACTAAGTACTGATTACGTAGGGTGCCCAAACTTTTGCAGAGTGCCATAATAATGTTTTTATTTTGTAATTTTGTTCAATTTATGGCATAAAAAGTAACTATTCATCAATGTTTGCTGAAAATATTGTGTATTTTTCCCCCAGTTCCTAAAGAGACTGTATTAACTGATATTGTTGCTTTTGTAATTGAAAAGATGTTATTTGTCAAGGGGTGCCAAACCTTTGCATAAGACTGTACACAGTGTGTGTATGTGTTTATGTGAGTGTGTGTCTGTGTGTGTGTGTGTATATATATATATATATATATGTGTGTGTGTGTATATATTTCTGTATATGCATGTGTATATATATATTTATATATAGTTCACACACATTCAAACTTATTTGAATACACATTCAAAATTATTTTTATTATTATTATTTTCGTTTTTTTTTTTTTTTGTGTTTTAAAATTTTTTATTTTTGCAATGGAAATAAAAATAAAGCAGTCCTCCGTAGAGGAGGGGTGGTGGAGGGAATATATATATATATATACATATATATAAAATAATTGTCACACAACTGGGGTGACATGCCTTTCCTGCTCACCCAATTTTAGTGCACTTTAGTTATGCATAATGACCTTCTAGTCTCGATACACCCATATATATATATGTATATATATATATAGTTTTTTTTTTTTTTTTTTTTGCAATAGACAATAAAAATAACGCAGTTCTCCGTAAAGGAGGGATGGTGGATGGAATATATATATACATATATATAAAATAATTGTCACACAACCTGGGTGACATGCCTTGCCTGCTCACCCAGTTTTAGTGCACCTTAGTTATTCATAATGACCATCTAGTCTCGATACACCCATAAATATATATGTATATATATATAGTTTTTTTTGTTTTTTTTTTTGCAATAGACAATAAAAATAACGCAGTTCTCCATAAAGGAGGGATGGTGGATGGAATATATATATACATATATATAAAATAATTGTCACACAACTTGGGTGACATGCCTTGCCTGCTCACCCAATTTTAGTGCAACTTAGTTATCCATAATGACCAACTAGTCTCGATACACCCATATATATATATATATGTACATATATATATAGTTTTTTTATTAGCAATAGAAAAGAAAAATAACGCAGTTCTCCGTAAAGGAGGGATGGTGGATGGAATATATATATATATATATACATTTATATAAAATAATTGTCACACAACCTGGGTGACATGCCTTGCCTGCTCACCCAATTTTAGTGCACCTTAGTTATCCATACTGACCATCTAGTCTCGACACACCCATATATATATATATATATATATATATATATATATATATATATGTATATATATAGATATTTTTTCTTTTTCTTGTGTTTTTTTTTCGCAATGGATATTAAAAATAAAGCAGTCCTCCGTAAAGGAGGGGTGGTGGAGGGAATATATATATACATATATATATAAAATAATTGTCACACAACCTGGGTGACATGCCTTGCCTGCTCACCCAATTTTAGTGCAACTTAGTTATCCATAATGACCAACTAGTCTCGATACACCCATATATATATATATATATGTACATATATATAGTTTTTTTATTAGCAATAGAAAAGAAAAATAACGCAGTTCTCCGTAAAGGAGGGATGGTGGATGGAATATATATATATATATATATATATATATATATATATATATATATATATATATATATATATATATATATATATATATATATATATATATATATACATTTATATAAAATAATTGTCACACAACCTGGGTGACATGCCTTGCCTGCTCACCCAATTTTAGTGCACTTTAGTTATCCATACTGACCATCTAGTCTCGACACACCCATATATATATATATATATATATATATATATATATATATATATGTATATATATAGATATTTTTTCTTTTTCTTGTGTTTTTTTTTCGCAATGGATATAAAAAATAAAGCAGTCCTCCGTAAAGGAGGGATGGTGGATGGAATATATATATAAAATAATTGTCACACAACCGGGGTGACATGCCTTGCCTGCTCACCCAATTTTAGTGCACCTTAGTTATTCATAATGACCATCTAGTCTCGATACACCCATAAATATATATGTATATATATATAGTTTTTTTATTAGCAATAGAAAAGAAAAATAACGCAGTTCTCCGTAAAGGAGGGATGGTGGATGGAATATATATATATATATATACATTTATATAAAATAATTGTCACACAACCTGGGTGACATGCCTTGCCTGCTCACCCAATTTTAGTGCACTTTAGTTATCCATAATGACCATCTAGTCTCGATACACCCATGAATATATATGTATATATATATATATATATATATATATATATATATATATAGTTTTTCTGTTTTTTTTTTGCAATAGACAATAAAAATAACGCAGTTCTCCGTAAAGGAGGGATGGTGGATGGAATATGTATATGCATATATATAAAATAATTGTCACACAACCTGGGTGACATGCCTTGCCTGCTCACCCAATTTTAGTGCACCTCAGTTATCCATACTGACCATCTAGTCTCGACACACCCATATATATATATATATATATATATATATATATATGTATATATATAGATATTTTTTCTTTTTCTTGTGTTTTTTTTTCGCAATGGATATTAAAAATAAAGCACTCCTCCGTAAAGGAGGGGTGGTGGAGGGAATATATATATACATTTATATAAAATAATTGTCACACAACTGGGGTGACATGCCTTGCCTGCTCACCCAATTTTAGTGCACCTTAGTTATCCATAATGACCAACTAGTCTCGATACACCCATAAATATATATGTATATATATAGTTTTTTTTTTTTCGCAATGGACAATAAAAATAACGCAGTTCTCCGTAAAGGAGGGATGGTGGATGGAATATATATATAAAATAATTGTCACACAACCGGGGTGACATGCCTTGCCTGCTCACCCAATTTTAGTGCACCTTAGTTATTCATAATGACCATCTAGTCTCGATACACCCATAAATATATATGTATATATATGTATTGTTTTTTTTTTTTTTTTTTTTTGCAATAGACAATAAAAATAGCGCAGTTCTCCATAAAGGAGGGATGGTGGATGGAATATATATATACATATATATAAAATAATTGTCACACAACCTGGGTGACATGCCTTGCCTGCTCACCCAATTTTAGTGCAACTTAGTTATCCATAATGACCAACTAGTCTCGATACACCCATATATATATATATGTACATATATATAGTTTTTTTATTAGCAATAGAAAAGAAAAATAACACAGTTCTCCGTAAAGGAGGGATGGTGGATGGAATATATATATATATATATATATATATATATATATATATATATATATATATATATATATATATATATATATATACATTTATATAAAATAATTGTCACACAACCTGGGTGACATGCCTTGCCTGCTCACCCAATTTTAGTGCACTTTAGTTATCCATACTGACCATCTAGTCTCGACACACCCATATATATATATATATATATATATATATATGTATATATATAGATATTTTTTCTTTTTCTTGTGTTTTTTTTTCGCAATGGATATTAAAAATAAAGCAGTCCTCCGTAAAGGAGGGATGGTGGATGGAATATATATATAAAATAATTGTCACACAACCGGGGTGACATGCCTTGCCTGCTCACCCAATTTTAGTGCACCTTAGTTATTCATAATGACCATCTAGTCTCGATACACCCATAAATATATATGTATATATATATAGTTTTTTTATTAGCAATAAAAAAGAAAAATAACGCAGTTCTCCGTAAAGGAGGGATGGTGGATGGAATATATATATATATATATATATATATATATATATATATATATATACATTTATATAAAATAATTGTCACACAACCTGGGTGACATGCCTTGCCTGCTCACCCAATTTTAGTGCACTTTAGTTATCCAGAATGACCATCTAGTCTCGATACACCCATGAATATATATGTATATATATATATATATATATATATATATATATATATATATATATATATATATATATATATAGTTTTTCTGTTTTTTTTTTGCAATAGACAATAAAAATAACGCAGTTCTCCATAAAGGAGGGATGGTGGATGGAATATGTATATGCATATATATAAAATAATTGTCACACAACCTGGGTGACATGCCTTGCCTGCTCACCCAATTTTAGTGCACCTTAGTTATCCATACTGACCATCTAGTCTCGATACACCCATATATATATATATATATATATATATATATATATTTATATATATATATATATATGTACATATATATAGTTTTTTTATTAGCAATAGAAAAGAAAAATAACGCAGTTCTCCGTAAAGGAGGGATGGTGTCATGCCCGGCTCGTCCGCTCCTCCTGTGTGCCACGCCCCCTAATTACCCACGTGTGATTTCCTGATCCTGCCCAGTCGTGTCTTGTTTCCTGCTGTCTGGTTCCGTGTATTTAAGTCCTGGTCTCCCCAGTTTGCTTTGTCTGTCATTTAATGTCAGTCGATGTTAGTTCGTGTGAGATGTTTCCTGTTCCCGTCTGCCTAAATAAATCCCCGTTTGCCCTGCTTTCGCCTGTCGGCCTGCTTCCTGTTGGCTCGCCTGCCTGTTCGCCTTACCGGCTTACAACGTCCCGTGACAGAATGACAGACCTTAAAGAAAGGGCAGCTTCCGTAGCTGAAGAGGACTACTGCAGCTACGTAGAACAGCTGCTATTTTGGATTGCCCAGCCCGGTATCCGGGAAGATCCCCCGGCATGGGACCTCGTCGACCGGAGCTGGGATATCCTAGACCGGATGTCCCTGGAGGAGGACGCACACCTCGCGGAGGAGGTGTGCGAGAACTTTCAGCGGCTGGACGAGCTCCGGAAGGAGCGGTACGTCAAGCCGCGCGAGCCGGGGACTATTCTCCCGCCGTCCGCCTTTGCTGGCAGCGCGCAGCCTCCCGCCGTCATCAGGAACCGGCGGAAGAAAAGGAAGAGCAAGCCGGCGATCGCTTCGGCGATCGTCCTGGGGGCGTGCGCCCTTGTCCCCGCTTGTCTCCCTGCCGATGATCTGGAGGACTCTCCGGGCAGTTCTGGGATCATCGCCGCCGCTAAACTGGCCAACAGATGGGCCAGCTCGGTTAGGGACGCTATACCACGGGTTCCCCGGATCCTTAAAGGGACCAAGCCCGTCTCATCTGTGCCGGCTCAGCTCGTACCACCGCTTACGGCAGAGACACTCCGGCCGGAGGTAATCGCTCCAACCCCGACTCACATTACCCAGTTCTTCACCCTCCAGGGGTTATACTGGAGGGTGAGGGATGAACTGGCCGGGCAGATGTCGCCCGAAGCGGACCAGCTCGTGGTGCAGCTAGAGGAGGGGTTCGCTGCGTTCACTCCTGCTTCCCCCCCGGAAGTCCTGGAGCAGTTCGCAGCGGATCTCCGAGGGCTGCTCCTGCTCCGGAGAGCGGTGGATCCCGCTCCAGAACGGCCGTCGCTGCCCGCGGACCCCTCTCCAGTACAGCCGCCCGTGCAGCCGCCATTGCCGGCGGACCCTGCTCCCGTGCAGCCGCCTGCGCAGCCGCCTTCGCTGCCTGCTGCAGCTCCCGGGCCGGCGCCCCCACTGCAGCCACCTCCAGTTCCTGACCGCGCTCCAGTTCCTGACCGCGCTCCAGTTCCTGACCGTGCTCCAGTTCCTGCAGAGGCACCCCCTCTGCAGCCGCCTGCTGCAGCTCCCGGGCAGGCGCCCCCACTGCAGCCACCTGCAGCTCCAGGGCAGGTGCCCCCACTGCAGCCACCTGCAGCTCCAGGGCAGGCGCCCCCTCTGCAGCCGCCTGCTGCAGCTCCCGGGCCGGCGCCCCCACTGCAGCCACCTCCAGTTCCTGACCGCGCTCCAGTTCCTGACCGCGCTCCAGTTCCTGACCGCGCTCCAGTTCCTGCAGAGGCACCCCCTCTGCAGCCGCCTGCTGCAGCTCCCGGGCAGGCGCCCCCACTGCAGCCACCTGCAGCTCCAGGGCAGGTGCCCCCACTGCAGCCACCTGCAGCTCCAGGGCAGGCGCCCCCTCTGCAGCCGCCTGCTGCAGCTCCCGGGCCGGCGCCCCCACTGCAGCCACCTCCAGTTCCCGACCGCGCTCCAGTTCCCGACCGCGCTCCAGTTCCTGACCGCGCTCCAGTTCCTGACCGCGCTCCAGTTCCTGACCGCGCTCCAGTTCCTGACCGCGCTCCAGTTCCTGACCGCGCTCCAGTTCCTGACCGCGCTCCAGTTCCCGGGCAGGCGCCCCCCCCGCGGCCTGACCGTGTTCCTGTCCCGGCGCCCCGGCGGCATGCAGCAGCTCCAGAGGCGCCCCCTCCGCCTGCAGCAGCTCCAGAGGCGCCCCCTCCGCCTGCAGCAGCTCCAGAGGCGCCCCCTCCGCCTGCAGCAGCTCCAGAGGCGCCCCCTCCGCCTGCAGCAGCTCCAGTCCCTGTCCTAGTCCCCGAGGTGGTCCTGGACAACTCCATCTTGGCTCCTCCCTCTTCGGAGGTGGAGGAGCTGGAATGGGACCCCTCGGGGACAGAACTCGTAACCCCTAGTCCCTCGCCCCGGCGAGATCGACCCCGAACTAGGGTCGGCTTGTCTGTGTCCCGCAGGGGAAGGGGACACAGACGCAGGGCTGGGGTCCCGCCCGCCCTGCCCCCTGGCTCGCCTTCCCTCGCCTGCGCTGGGGCTCGGTTGGCGCCTGCGGGTCCTGGCCCTCCGGGTCGGCTGTCGCCTGCAGGTCCCTCTCCGGTGCCTCGTCGCCCTGCCTCGCTCCCCTCTCTGGGTCCTGGTCGGTCGCCTGGGGGTTCCCCGACGGCGGCTCCTCGGTCGCCTGCGGGGCCCTTACCTCCGGCCCTTTCCCGGACGTCGCCGCCTGCTGCGGCTCCCCCCTCCTCCGGGCCTTCGCCCTGGCCCCTTCCTACTCCCTCGTCCCCTTCCCCGGTGCTCCCTCCTGCTCCCTCCCTGGCCCCTCCGCGGGTCCCTCGCCCTGTCTCCTCGGCCCCTCCGGGGTCCCCTCCGGCTCCGGCCTCCCGGCCGCCTGCGGCCCCTCCGGCTGCCTCCCGTCGCCCGCTGGGGCTCCCACGGGCTCCCCTTTGTTCCCCCGCCTTCTCTCCCTTCTCTCCTGCCCTGGTCCCTCCTTTGTTTGCTCCTCCTCCTGTCTTTCCTCCTTTCTCCGTTCCTCGTTCCTTTGTTCCTCCCGTCTCTGTTCCTTGTGCCCCGGTGTACCCGCCTTGCACTCCTGGCCCCTTTGTTCCGCCCGTTCCCTCTGTGTCTCCCTTCCTGGTTTGCCTGTCTGCCTTCCCGACCCTCTGTCAGGTTTTGTCTTTTGTCTTGTCCCTCGCTCTGTTTTGTGCCTCGGTCCTGTTCCCTGTCCTGCGTTAATTCTGTTCTTGTTTTCCAGGTCCTGTCCTGCCTCGTCCCGTCCGTCGCCCCCTTCCTTGGCGCGCCCGGTGTAGCGCGCCTTTGGGGGGGGGTTCTGTCATGCCCGGCTCGTCCGCTCCTCCTGTGTGCCACGCCCCCTAATTACCCACGTGTGATTTCCTGATCCTGCCCAGTCGTGTCTTGTTTCCTGCTGTCTGGTTCCGTGTATTTAAGTCCTGGTCTCCCCAGTTTGCTTTGTCTGTCATTTAATGTCAGTCGATGTTAGTTCGTGTGAGATGTTTCCTGTTCCCGTCTGCCTAAATAAATCCCCGTTTGCCCTGCTTTCGCCTGTCGGCCTGCTTCCTGTTGGCTCGCCTGCCTGTTCGCCTTACCGGCTTACAACGTCCCGTGACAGATGGTGGATGGAATATATATATATATATATATACATTTATATAAAATAATTGTCACACAACCTGGGTGACATGCCTTGCCTGCTCACCCAGTTTTAGTGCACCTTAGTTATCCATAATGACCATCTAGTCTCGATACACCCATAAATATATATGTATATATATATATATATATATATATAGTTTTTTTATTTTTTTCGTAATGGACAATAAAAATAACGCAGTTCTCCGTAAAGGAGGGATGGTGGATGGAATATATATATACATATATACATTTATATAAAATAATTGTCACACAACCTGGGTGACATGCCTTGCCTGCTCACCCAGTTTTAGTGCACCTTAGTTATCCATACTGACCATCTAGTCTCGATACACCCATAAATATATATACTGAACAAAAATATAAACGCAACACTCTTGTTTCTGCTCCCATTTTTCATGAGATGGACTTAAAGACCTACAATTCATTCCAGATACACAATATTACCATTTCTCTCAAACATTTCTCACAAATCAGTCTAAATGTGTGATAGTGAGCACTTCTGCTTTGCTGAGATAATCCATCCCACCTCACAGGTGTGCCACATCAAGATGCTGATCTGACATCATGGGTAGTGCACAGGTGTACCTTATACTGCCCACAATAAAAGGCCACCCTGGAATGTGCAGTTTTTTGCTTTATTGGGGGTCTGGGGACTCAGAACCGGTCAGTATCTGGTGTGACCACCATTTGCCTCATACAATGCAACACATCTTCTTCGCATAGAGTTTATCAGATTGTCAATTGTGGCCTGTGGAATGTTGGTCCACTCCTCTTCAATGGCTGTGCGAAGTTGTTGGATATTAGTGGGAACTGGTACACGCTGTCGTATACGCCGGTCAAGCACATCCCAAACATGCTCAACGGGTGACATGTCCGGTGAGTATGCTGGCCATGCAAGAACTGGGACATTTTCAGCTTCCAAGAACTGTGTACAGATCCTTGCAACATGGGGCCGTGCATCATCTGTCTGAGTGGCTGGTCTCAGACGATCTTGGAGGTGAACCTGCTGGATGTGGAGGTCCTGGGCTGGTGTGGTTACACGTGGTCTGCGGTTGTGAGGCCGGTTGGATGTACTGCCATATTCTCTGAAACGCCTTTGGAGACGGCTTATGGTTGAGAAATGAACATTCAATGCACGAGCAACAGATCTGGTTGACATTCCTGCTGTCAGCATGCCAATTGCACGCTCCCTCAATGCTTGTGGCATCTGTGGCATTTTGCTGTGAGACAAAACTGCACATTCCAGGGTGGCCTTTTATTGTGGGCAGTATAAGGTACACCTGTGCACTACCCATGATGTCAGATCAGCATCTTGATGTGGCACACCTGTGAGGTGGGATGGATTATCTCAGCAAAGCAGAAGTGCTCACTATCACACATTTAGACTGATTTGTGAGAAATGTTTGAGAGAAATGGTAATATTGTGTATCTGGAATGAATTGTAGATCTTTAAGTCCATCTCATGAAAAATGGGAGCAAAAACAAAAGTGTTGCGTTTATATTTTTGTTCAGTGTATGTATATGTATACATATAGTTTTTTTTGTGTTTGTGAAAACGGGTCTTTAATCGGGGAAACGGAGCGGGTAGAGCAGGACGGAACGCAGGCATTGACAAACTACAATGACGGACAGGGCAAACAGGTAAGACCAGGACTTAAAATAGGTCATGACTAATCAAAGTAATCGGGCAAAGCAGGAGACGATCAGGGAAGCACACGTGGGTAATCAGGGGGCGTGGCACACACGAGGAGCGGACAAGCCGGGCATATATGTATATCTATATAAAACCTCATTAATGAGGGACAGGGAACAGAACGGACAGACAGAACTGGCACAGGGGAAGGAGCCAGGACAAGACTTGACATAAGACAGGAAAGGCAGAGAAACAGATCAGAAAGGGGGACACGGAGGGAACAGGCAGGACAAAAGGACCGGGAGTGAACGAAGGGAACATCGGGGAAAGAGGAGCAGAAGCCAGAGGGACGAGGGACAAAGAGAGGAGGGACAGAGACAGGAGGAACAAAGCGAGGGGGAGCAGAGGCAGGAGGGACAAAGACGGGAGGCCAGGGAGAGAAGGAGGGGGAACCAAGAGGAGCCCGAGGGAGACCCAGCGGGCGACGGGAGGCAGCCGGAAGGGCTGCAGGCGGCCGGGAGGCCGGAGCCGGAGGGGCCGAGGAGACGGGGTGAGGGACAGACGCAGGGACGAAGGAGGGAGTCGGAGGGGAGACCAGGGAAGGGGACGAAGGAGCTGGAAGGGACCCTGGCGAGGGCAAGGAGAGAGGGGGAGCCGCAGCAGACGGCGACGTCCTCCGACACGCCAGAGCGGGAGGACCAGCAGGCGAATGAGGAGCCGCCGTCGGGGGGCCCGCAGGCAACCGATAAGACGCCGGAGGAGGGACCGAGGCAGGGCGACGAGGCCGCGGAGGGGGACCCGCAGACGACAGCCGACCCGGAGGGCCAGGACCCGCAGGTGCCGACCAAGCCCTAGCGCCGGCGAGGGAGGGCGAGCCAGGGGGCTGGGCGGGTGGGACCCCAGCCGTGCGTCTGTGTCCTCTCCCCTTATGGGACACAGACATAAGGACCTGCGGCCGGGGTCGGGCTCGTCGGGGTGAGGGTACCAGAGTCACAGGGGGAGAAGGGACTGGAGTGGGGCCAGGGACTGGAGCTGCAGGCTGCAGAGGGGGCGCCTGCCCGGGAGCTGCAGGCAGGGAAAGCGCCTCGGACGTGGGCGCGGTAGCTGCAGGCAGCGGAGACGGCTGCTCGGGCTCTGGGGCCGCAGGGGGCACTTATTTTATTATATAAAATAAGTGTCACACAACCGGGGTGACATGCCTTGCCTGCTTGTGGGATGAGGAAGACTCAGGGACTGGAAATGGGATTAAAACTGAAGATGTGCTCATTCCTTTGTGTATTTACAAATTTTCCTTCCGTCAGACATGAGGAGTTTGCTGCTATATTTGGCACTAATAGAGATTCTGATGCTGCTATTTTTATTGTCTATTAGTTTGTTATTATTTACAAGTTCTGTTGTGTTTTTGCATTTTTCTCTTCTGGTTAATTAACTGCTGTCTGTTTGCTGTGAAGTATGAGTGTGGTGAGTAAGACTCAGGGACTGGAAGTGGGATTACAACTAAAGATAACATGCTTATTCCTTTTTGTATTGTTTACAAATTTCCTTCCGTCAAACATGAGGAGTTTGCTGCTATATTGTGCACTAACAGAGATTCTGATGCTGCTATTTTTATTGTTTATAAATGTGTTATTGTTTCCAAGTTGAGTATTCAATAAATGCTAAATTGAGAAATTTTGTGTATCGTTTGTTATTATTAGTGTGATATTTTACCATGCAAATAGAGGGGAAAACGTCCAATTATCGGCCAAAAAAAATCAGCAGCATATATCGGCCATCGCCTGACCCTTGACTTGAAAAACCCATATCGGTCGACCTCTAGTAACAGTACATTCTGTCCAATTCATCCATCGAGTTAAGTCACACACCCACTTGAGGGGGCACTCCGGCAGACGTGAGGATGGGGATGTTCTTTCCGCTATAACATCCACTGCAGAAGTACATCTCGCTCCTGTTCACAGGGCTTACTTCAATGATGAAGCAGGGCTGGTTGTCTGGACAAGAAGTTGTCCTGCTGCTGGGTCTCGGTGCCGTTTTTCCACCTAAGCTTGAAGGTGGAAATGTGTTCCAACTTGGTCCCTGGGACTGCAGCATAGCCAAACATCGCGAGCAGCGTCGGCCACACCCACCACCAGAACCATCACACCGTCCTATACACATAAAGAAGAACTAAAACATAGAGTGTTGTGACAATCTATGCGTTAATGTTTGGCAGCATAGGTGATTCATTAAAATTATACCGAAGAATGGAAAATGTGATATTTAGAATATTTTTTGCCATTTAGTAGCTAATTTAAGCACTTACCCAATGCCTCAATTTGTTTTAGGTCAGTAATGTCTGAGCCAAAAGAATGAATGTATGAATTTAATACAATTCACCCACTCCCACCCACACACAAATCTGAAATTCAATTTAAGACACTTCTTAAACATTAGTGCATTAACAAAAAAGGAAAATCTTAAGAGATTCAGTAGGATTTTCTATGTTAGACTTAAGCTAATAGTTCAATAGTTTTTACATATTTCAATATACCAATTTGACTTTAATGTTGAAACAGATGCTAAAACATGGAATAATTTCATAACTAGAGAAACATGTTATTCACAAACACTAGCAAAGGTAGCTTATAGTTAAGCTTACTTAAGTCAGCAAGTCAGGCTACAGTGTGTAAGAATAGTCGTAAACGATAATTTGTCTCAGTCTTACATGACAGAATAAGTAAACAGAAAATATAAAATGGCTGAAACAGCGTCATTAACGCCAGCTACAGTAGAGGCGCAGAAAAGGTGTCATGACTGAAGTATTCCCAAACTCTGGAAGACCGTATGCGAGCCTTTTTTGCCGCGTGTTTCTCCAGAGGCTCCGGAGCTCCGCTGGTTGACACAGCCATGTTGGTTCATGTGCAGGGGGACGAGCGGCAAATTTCTTTTTTGCAGGGTGGTAGGTGATGTCTCATTAATATTTATGAGAGAAGTGCTACATGATTGGCCAGTGCATGCCTTACAAAATGGTGCGGCACTGCATCCAAGCCTGCGGCACTCAGAGTCACAAATACAGTGGAAACCATTTGTAGTAATTACGTCTGTCTGGCTGATTTCCAACTAATTGATATTTGTATATTTATTACATGAATATAAGGTAATATAAGGTAATAGAAGAGGTATTTAATGGTTTTCCATCTGAGGAATTTGCAAAAAACTGCAGTGCATGATGGGTCGGACCTAAAGGCTGCCTTAACGTCCTCATCTGTATGACGACATACATCAAGACTAGGAAGGTGCATAATGTTCATGTCTGGTTGCGTTTGTTGGTCCAGAAAGTAATTCAATTTCGCCATGTAGGTTACGTTCTTAAAAACTGCTTGGATATAGCCCGATTATATGCTGTGGGCCTTTTAATTTCTTTGTTTACCAGGTAGGCTACCTTCTTTAAACTGCGTTTTGTTAGACTACATATTTAGGGAGGTCTTTATAAATTTATAGTAGTCTTCATAAATATGTACATAGTTTAGCCTAACCCAGCCACTTAAGGGAGAAAGCCAGCTCAACTAGGTGTCGGTCCCAAGCCCGGATTAATGGGGAGGGTTGGCGTCAAGAAATAAAGAGACTGTATCTTCACTGCATGACTGATGTCAAAATGTGTGAAATATGTGGTTGTATTAATAAATGCATTAAAGTAGGTTAATGATTCTGTGCTGTCTAAATTGTATAGAAAATTTCTACGTATAGCCAAACAAATCTCCTCCTGTTTGAAAAGGCATAGAAAAAGCAATTTAGCCACTAAAACTTTACAGTTTTTGTGAGGGACAGTCGAATTCTCTCGTTTCTCTCGTCAAGTTTTTTTGTGATCCTGCACCTACACTTTGCCGGCCCCAGGAGGATGGGCTCCCCCTTTGAGTTTGGTCCCTCCCAAGGTTTCTTCCTTCTTGGGAGTTTTTCCATGCTATCGGCGCCTATGGCTTACTCACTGGGGGCTTTGGGTGGGCATGATATAAAGCAAAGCATTTTCCCTCCCAGTTTCCTCCTCTGGTCCACATTGCAGGACCATCAGCCATCAGAAACAGCCAGACGGTCTCCTTCAGCTTCTTTAGTGTCCTTGGAAGCCAAGGCAGTTTTAGGTCTGAGAAGAGGTTTATCAGAAGGACACATATTACGTCGTTTGTCCTGAAATGTAACATGGGGAGGAAAAGTTAAGCGGTTTAGTCAGATTGGAGTCGTTTATTCAGCAGTGGCAGCGCCAGTGACTTAATGCTACAGGTGCTATAGGGGAGTGAGATTATTTAGACCGGGTGCTTTAGCTTTTCAGCTTATGTAGATGGTGTATAGAAGCACACAGCACGATAAGCTACAGCATGGATAAAATAGGATAAAATATAAAATTCTAACGTCTAGCTCACAGAGCCTCTATGTGTACTTTGAAGAAAAAATACACTACAAGTATGCTGTAAAAACCGCAAAAATGTCTTACACAATATACAGATTTTACAGATAGTTAAAGAAAAAATGAAACCAATATTTTGGGGGTGCTGTGGGGGTACTATGGTCATTGGAGGAGGAGCTAGAGCCCCCCCCCCCAAGCTTTTCCTTGGTGCTGCCACTGTTGTTCAGATTAAAAGTAACATTGTCATTAATAAACAGTACTCTGATCAAATTTTTGCATGTACAAACACAATCAAAGTTTAACCACATGTTTAGACACAATTCACACACCTGTTACATTTCCATAATGCTAAGACTCTCTACACTTACTTCATCCACTTTCTTGTTTGGTACACAGTCATTTGATGGATGTGTAAGATCATTACCAGACCGTCTGCTGCAAACTCTACAGTTAATGAATGGCTGCAAAAACACACAGACACACAAAAACAGTATTTAAAGAGTGGTGGGCAATAAATACAGTGAGAGAAGGTGTAGTAAAGATATATCTAATGATTTAAGGCAGAGCTGCTGGAGTGCAGGGTTTAATGACACAGAACAATTTTAGAGGAAAGAGCTTCCAAAGCAGGGTCACCATAAGGCTATATTATACAAAGCAAGTTCATCTAAAAGTATGAACAACAAATCCCGTTTAACTGAACACTGCTCTGTATTAAAATACTGTCCTCCGATCAAGCTAAGTGGTCCTGTAGTTCACTATTTAAAGAGGTAAATTTAAAGGGTAATTCACACTGCACATCTACCCTGCTCTGACCAGGTTTAATTACTGGCTTTCTAATTAAAACAAGAGTTAAGTCCTGCCCTTTCACCACAAAACACCACACTGCCATTTAAGGCTGATTTCAACAATGAGTTTTAGTTAACCTGGCTCGATTGAGTTAACTCTGGGTATGTAAAACCCGCTTTGTAGTACAGCCCACAGGTCTTTAAATAAGGCCAGCTAGGGTTCATAGCTCGAAGCATAATCTACAGGTCACCCCTCAGATGATTAGCATTTGCTTCTGCCTGGTAATCCAGCCTTTAAGCCTGTAAACCTACTAAAATTTGAGAATAAGGTGAAGGAACTGGCTCTTTGAGGCCACCTATGTATTTGTTACTTTATTGTTGGCTAACTTTCCCCCGCAGGGCATCAAAAAAGTTAACATGAACCTAAATTAATTTGCTAACTGATATGTCCAATGCTCACAGTCACAGTGACTCTTTACTTACCCTCTTGTCCATGAAAATACAGTCAGCCCGATGGTCTGTTGCAGTTGACTTTGGACATTTTGTTGCTCTCAAGAGAATCTCAATGTCAATGTATTCACTGCTGATCTAAATCACATAAACACGTTATATACAAAATTGCCTACAACTGTTTTAAAGGCAATATAACAAACAATAATCACCCAAAAAATGGCAAACTGTCACAGACTTGACTGCAGCAGATTCAGAGAGAAACTGTGAGAAGGTAAAATTGACCAGGGCTGAGATATACAACCATCACTTTCATTGTGAAGAGACATTAAGCATCATATGCATTGAAATTAAAACATCAAAATCAATGTGATACTCATTAGTTCAGCTTGCAGATGATGAAAGTTTCACACTTTTGTAAACACTTTCTCAGCAGTTACCTTCGGACGGCCCTGGATGTTATAGAAATTCATGTGCTGACGGGTTCCTTGATGAGCATTTTCGACTGCGAGTTTAATGGCCGTCTTGTGAGTGCAGGGAGACTGTGGTAATCTTGCTGGGCCTCTGTGGAGATAAGCAGAGCTCCATAAGCCAAAACCAGAAGCAGCAGGCGGGTCATCTTCCTCTCAGCTTTGAAGGGAGAAGCAGGACTGAGGACACTGATCTGTGGTCCCCTTATCCAGCACGTCCAGGGGCGTGTCCTTCACTCGAAACAAACAGACCTTTGAACAACATTGGAAAACTCTTCAGGATGAATTGAGGCAGGTGGTCAAGTGGGTTTATTGTTATTTCAGCAATATACACAGTACACAGTGAAAGGAAACATTGTTCCTCCTGGACCACGGTGCAACACAAAGAAGAAAAACAGAAACAACACAAGATGACACAAGTGCGGGCAAGATAGAACTATACAGAGTGAAAGGAGCACAAACAGAGGGAGAAAGTGCAAGATAAACACAAGAGCAACAATACAATACTACAGGACAAGACAGCGCAGTCAAGAACACAGAGTGCAGCCAGAGCTAACCTGAATAGGGGCATCAAGGTTGCCAGGCAGGCAGAGAAACAGAAAATAGAGGTCTACTTCACATACAACAACCCACAGTGGGTGTGGCAGGGAATACAACACATTACAAACTTCAAAGGCAACAACACCGTCACTGTTAACAGCAACGCCCTTTTAGCAAAGGAGCTAAACAGCTTCTTTGCTCGTCTGGAGGAACACAGAGCAGACATAGCCACACTGCCCCCTCCCCCAATCTCCAGCACTCACAGACTCCCTCTGCAGGAACACCACGCGAGAAGGCACATTGCATCTCTAGGTGTGTGGAGTTTAAGACAAGGCAAGTGATGCTACGATAATATAATTCCTTGGTAAGACCCCACCTAGAATATTGTGTGCGGGTTTGGTTACCATACCTTAAGAAGGACATTGCTGCCTTGGAAAAGGTGCAACGTAGGGCAACGAGAATGATTCCTGGTCTTAGAGGAATGTCTAATGAGGAGAGGTTAGCTGAGCTGAATCTGTTTAGCCTCGAGCAAAGGAGACTAAGGGGGGACATAATCCAGGTGTTTAAGATTCTAACAGGTCTGGATGCTGTTCAGCCAAATGGCTATTTCAATGTTAGTTTAAATACCAGAACTCGTGGCCATAAGTGGAAATTAGCTGGAGAACATTTTAAAACGAATTTGATGAAGCATTTCTGTACACAGCGTGTAGTTAGAGTATGGAATAGTCTTCCTGTTATTGTAACACAAGCTAAAACCCTGGGTTCTTTTAAATCAGAGCTAGATAAGATTTTTGAGCTATTAGCTAAGTTCTCCTCAAAGGAGCTTGATGGGCCGAATGGCCTCCTCTCATTTGTAAATCTCTTTGGTTCTTATGAGTCAGCTTACAGAGATGAGGTCCAGAAACTGATAGGTTGGAGTTCAGCAAACAATTTGGCACTAAACAGCACAAAGACAAAGGAATCACTGACTTCAGGAAGGATGGAGGCGACACTGGCCTGCCTAGATGGATGGATGGATGTTTTTATTGACATTGTAAGTACAATGAGATTTAGTTTGGAACGCGCCAGCAGCTACACAGTATATTTACAATTATATAGATTGTGAGGCATAAAATAAGGTGTGAGTAATATAACATAACGACATAATATAAGTAATCATTAATTAATCATTACAGATGGTATGAGGTGTGAACCGCTAGGCTGCTATGGCATGTTTGGTATCAAACCGATGGAAAATCACTCCAGTTTCCAAATCTGGTCAGTGGTTACCACGAAAGTGAATATATCAAAAGTTACACCAGCCTAACGAAAATCATCAATACAAGGGAAATCACTCTGGTCATAAATCTCAAAAGGACTGATACAGACCCCCTTCCGAAAGCCCGCCAAATGGATGGTCAGCCATTGGTCCAGGAGTCGAATTCCTGGTCACTCCTATTCACGAACTTTACACTATAAAACCTGGCACCTCAGAACAAAGCCAGGAGAGGAGAAACAGAAGGGAGGAGAAAACAAAAGACCATCAGCACGAAGAGAGGCAGAGAACATCAGCCCAAGAGAAGAGAAGCCCACAAGAAGCCCTCCTGAAGCCTATCAGTGAAGACCCAGCTGGACAGAGAACTGCAACCAAGCCCAAGCTTCACCAGGAGAGGGAATCAGAGGGGCTCCACTCCAACAACCGCTGCAAACACCGCGCCTCCCTGAGTGCCATCACCCATCAGCTCATCAGCCTCCGCAACCAACTGCCAAGACCCCCCCCCCCCCACTCTGCAACCAAGTAAACAAACTTCCTTTCATTTATAACAACCTAAACTCCTATTCACCTGCTATATTACTTTAGGACAGTATTTCCACAAATTGCTTGCTTTGCAGAACAGTATTTTCCCTTTTAAGGTTACTCATTTTAAATCTGGTCATTGCATTTTCATGATTACATTGTTTGTGTCCACTCCGTTATTTCGTGTTTATTGTTTGTTAGGTGTAATGTCTGTCTTATGTTAGTTATAGGAATAAATGCATGTCTTTTACACAACTTCAGCCTCCGTTCATTGAGTGCTCACAAGAATCCCTGCCTGTGCGATCTACGCTCTGAAACCTCAAATTCGCCTGAAATATCGCGAGACTCTCTCTCATTGGCCGTGAGGGGAGCTTCGCTACCGATCGTTTACATTACCTGGTGACGCAGCTCGTTGGACAAGCCTTCTATTCTAACCCAGGTTATTACGTGATACTGGTTATTAATGAGTTCCATTTAAGTCACACATTAACAGACTCACGGTGTTTCGCAATTGAGTTTGAGCCGACCATTCAGCATAAAAATTGGTTAATAATCACAAGGCACAAGGTTTAAACTTATTCTGAGCACACAATTTAAACTTTTTATGACCGAACGTGCAGTGAAGAAGCGCTACTGTCAACTGGTTGCAAAAGTCGCACTCATGGCAATCTGAAGGCATTTAAGCGGGATCATATGGGCTTATTATAGTTATTTTTATTTCTATTATTAGTAGTTATATTATTTTGTTTTATTTTCGGTGATTTCATTGTAGTTCTTTCGTATTAAACTGCAGTAAACTTTAACCCTATGTCTGACGAGATTCTCAGATGTAGCGCTTTGTTTCCAGGTTCAATTCGGACGAGTGTCTCCGTTTCTATATATCCTGGGAGAGATCTCTCTATTAGCGAACGGGAATACTTGTTATGAGGTTCTAACCTAAATTATGTTGCGCTTGGACATAAGACCGATAGCTTAGTTACCTATCAGGATCATACTCGTATGTGTGTGCCTGCTTTAGACAAAGCAAGTTTAACACAACTTTGCGCTGTGAGCCAAGTGTGTGTCATTTAGAAATTGGGAGTCTCCTGTGCTTGAGACCCGCCGTGGTTAAGCACCATTTGCGACGAGATATAGTGCACTCACAATTTAAATCTGTCGCCGTAACGCGTGCGCCGTCTCGCTTCAGTAATTGTTTTAAGGGGTGATGACGAAGATGACGAATTTACTTTCCTGAAGAGGAGCAGGATGGGTCACGCGTTCTGTAAGATTTGTCTCCCACGGGGAAGGAACGATGTCAGTCGGCATGAAAAATCCAAGTCATTAGTGAATGACAGAGCCGCATGAGTGAACATGAAAAATTAATAGAAAATAAATGACAAATGGTTATTTTATATTTTATATATTTTATATATTTATATTTATATTATATTTTATATAATTTATATTATTTTATATTTCCTGTCTTAAAATGTAAGGGATACTGGAGCCTGGTTGCGGTGGTGGGATGGCTCACGGCGGGTGCCGGAAAATTTCCTTTATTTTCAAATCCAAACCTTGACAGGTATGCTGCTGTTCCAAATCATGGGTGCATGTTACAAGTGTCCCCAAGATCAGGGTGCAGTTTACTCTGCAACTCCAATGGAGGGGGACGGGGTTGTCCGTCAAGTTCACCGAACAGAGTTGCGTCCAGTACCACAGGGGGTTGTTATGTCAGGGGAAGATGTTCTGGTAATGTCTCCTGAGTCTGGGTTGCCCACAGGGGCAACAGAAATGGAATCGGATGAGGACTCTGTGATTTTACGGGGACAGGGCTGGTGGGAGGGGTCGCAATATAGCATCCACAAGTAGGCCTCGTATAATGGAGGAGGTTATGTCCCCCCCGAGGTGTAGAGACCAGTTAAACGTTCGGTGAGGTCCACCACTGGTCATCATACCAACCCTTATAAGTTACCACGGTCAGTGAATGATCGTTCGGTTGGGGAGGAAGACCAGTGGTTTGGGGATAGAATTCTTAGCTGTGATCGTTGGGTCATCAATTTCATTTTGGGGGATGGATTGTAGCCAGGCAATTATAGGCAGGTATAGGAACTGCAGTTCGGACTGGAGGCATAGCCGGGGCGAG
Source organism: Brienomyrus brachyistius (assembly GCF_023856365.1). Taxonomy (NCBI): domain Eukaryota; kingdom Metazoa; phylum Chordata; class Actinopteri; order Osteoglossiformes; family Mormyridae; genus Brienomyrus; species Brienomyrus brachyistius. The sequence continues at coordinate 104,402 of NW_026042622.1, read as the reverse complement.
ATGGCTGTGCATGTTCCGATGGTAGGGCATATTGGCAAAGGAGCAGGCACGGGAAAGACAGGCAGGGTCCTGATAGATTTGGTGGAGCATCGGCGGGCATATTGAATTTGCAGTGTAGCAGCCTTTCTGTTTGCTTGTTTCAGGGGTGAACAATCTTATCCGCAAAGGGCCGGTGTGTATGCAGGTTTTCGCTGCAACTCCCTAATTAGATTTCTAATTAGAGGACTGATTAGCTGAAGAGTCCTCATACCTGGTTTTGAAGAGCTGACCTAAAGGTTACCCCAAAAACCTGTTTTTTTTTTGTTTGAATGGGGCAGTGAGTCATGGGGTAAACTACTGTTCTTTAGGGGTTTTCAAGGTGGAATTACGGGTCGATAATTTTAAGGATCAGGTTGTAAACCTCCCTGGTGTTGCTTTAATATGTTTTATCTGAGGTTGTATCGTGTATTATCAAGCCAGCCGGCTTAGTGGCCTCGGGAGCGGGGTTTAGTGGGAGCAGCTGGCTAGTTTTATTTTCTTTTTTGTTTGTGTCTTTTTCTTTGTTGTATGTATATTTTGGGTTCATTATTAGGCAGGCTGGGCCTTTTGGCACCTGTAGTCTGGGTGCTGGATTGCCCATAGGGGTCTTTTTTATTGCTGTGATTTGCTGTGTCATTCACTAGTGTGATTTGTGCTGGATGTGTTTTTAAGGTTGTGCTGTGGCGTGTACCTGAGCAAACTTTGGGCAACCTGTTCTCTTGTTGGCTTTATTGACAAAGGGTGGATTAGTCTAATTACGGCCTGCTACAAATAGCTGCATATAACGTATAAAAAAATCACCTTATGGGTGCTCCGTAGGGTAGCAAGATCTTGAGTTTTTTTTACAGTACTCGGGTACGTTTTAAAATTTTCGACCAATCAGCAAACATTATTCTGACAGCATAGCTGGGAAACCAATGAAAAGTGAGTGCAACGTTCTAGAACTTGACTTCGGGTTGACGCTCCCTATAAAAGAGCTGGGTACTGCTTCAAGGCGTTCAGTTGGCGCTACCTCCTGATAGAGTAGCACTGTACGGCTCTTGTTCCGTAAAACAACATCAAAAGGATGAAAAAAAAAACAATATTTAAAGAAGACGAAAAAAATCAATTTTTAAAGAAGACGAAAAAAACATCGTCTAAAAAAATAAGCCAAAAAAATAATATCCGAAGAAGGAAAAACATGCAAAGTAAAAAAAAACAAACAAAAATAAAAAACAATATCCAAAGAAGAAGGAAAAAAACATCCAAAGGGAGAAAAGAAGAACTGAAGGGCCAACGAGGTAGGAGGAAATACAAATTTCGTTTCAGCACCGTTGGAGTGCCAAGCCGTGAAAAGCATTTGGCCAGAAGACAAGGTAAGTGTTGTATCTGTTATTTTAAAACAGCGCTTTTCAAAATGCTGCTTTATAATCGTTTGAGATCGTTAGCCAGTGTGACAGCTGAAGGCTTTTTGAGTTTACCAACATAAAGTTTTATTTCTGTATTAGGACATTGTCAGGAACAATGATGTGTTCATCGCTATGATGTGGTCAAAAAGCGATGCATTGAATCTTAGAAACATTTGTGATTTTTCAAACGATGCTTTTCCTTTTATTTAATCAGTAAAATTTCCATCGGTTTTATATAGTGCCCCTTGAAATATGTCTTTAGCTCATTTTCCGGGCATTTTACTAGAATGCATCCTGAGAAATACACAAGCTCTGCTGCATTTCCGTGCCTCGATGTTTAGTGCCGAGTATAATTGTTGCAGTTGCCTTTTATATATTCCATGAGACCTGTTGGTACCAAGAGAAGTGTGAGACTGTCAGGGTGAATTTATCATACAATCGCACGCATAAATACCTGAGGGTTGCCAGTCCTTTTGCGTTGTTACAGGAGGACTAGAGCTGACGAGTGTGTTTCTACACACTATCAAGGGCATTGTAGTACAGTTTTCTCAGGTGGGAGAATGCTGCCGATCTCCTATTTGACAATACAGCCCTTGATATATTAGAATATTACAGAACTAGAAGCCTTTTGCAAGGAAGAATGTGAGAAAATCCCAAGTACAAGAACTGAAAGCCTTTCAGCTGGCTATAAGAAGCGCTTGTAAGCTGTGATATCTGGCAGAGGAGGTGTTACTAAGTACTGATTACGTAGGGTGCCCAAACTTTTGCAGAGTGCCATAATAATGTTTTTATTTTGTAATTTTGTTCAATTTATGGCATAAAAAGTAACTATTCATCAATGTTTGCTGAAAATATTGTGTATTTTTCCCCCAGTTCCTAAAGAGACTGTATTAACTGATATTGTTGCTTTTGTAATTGAAAAGATGTTATTTGTCAAGGGGTGCCAAACCTTTGCATAAGACTGTACACAGTGTGTGTATGTGTTTATGTGAGTGTGTGTCTGTGTGTGTGTGTGTATATATATATATGTGTGTGTGTGTATATATTTCTGTATATGCATGTGTATATATATATTTATATATAGTTCACACACATTCAAACTTATTTGAATACACATTCAAAATTATTTTTATTATTATTATTTTCGTTTTTTTTTTTTTTTGTGTTTTAAAATTTTTTATTTTTGCAATGGAAATAAAAATAAAGCAGTCCTCCGTAGAGGAGGGGTGGTGGAGGGAATATATATATATATATACATATATATAAAATAATTGTCACACAACTGGGGTGACATGCCTTTCCTGCTCACCCAATTTTAGTGCACTTTAGTTATGCATAATGACCTTCTAGTCTCGATACACCCATATATATATATGTATATATATATATAGTTTTTTTTGTTTTTTTTTTTGCAATAGACAATAAAAATAACGCAGTTCTCCATAAAGGAGGGATGGTGGATGGAATATATATATACATATATATAAAATAATTGTCACACAACCTGGGTGACATGCCTTGCCTGCTCACCCAGTTTTAGTGCACCTTAGTTATTCATAATGACCATCTAGTCTCGATACACCCATAAATATATATGTATATATATATAGTTTTTTTTGTTTTTTTTTTTTGCAATAGACAATAAAAATAACGCAGTTCTCCATAAAGGAGGGATGGTGGATGGAATATATATATACATATATATAAAATAATTGTCACACAACTTGGGTGACATGCCTTGCCTGCTCACCCAATTTTAGTGCAACTTAGTTATCCATAATGACCAACTAGTCTCGATACACCCATATATATATATATATGTACATATATATATAGTTTTTTTATTAGCAATAGAAAAGAAAAATAACGCAGTTCTCCGTAAAGGAGGGATGGTGGATGGAATATATATATATATATATACATTTATATAAAATAATTGTCACACAACCTGGGTGACATGCCTTGCCTGCTCACCCAATTTTAGTGCACCTTAGGTTATCCATACTGACCATCTAGTCTCGACACACCCATATATATATATATATATATATATATATATGTATATATATAGATATTTTTTCTTTTTCTTGTGTTTTTTTTTTCGCAATGGATATTAAAAATAAAGCAGTCCTCCGTAAAGGAGGGGTGGTGGAGGGAATATATATATACATATATATATAAAATAATTGTCACCACAACCTGGGTGACATGCCTTGCCTGCTCACCCAATTTTAGTGCAACTTAGTTATCCATAATGACCAACTAGTCTCGATACACCCATATATATATATATATATGTACATATATATAGTTTTTTTATTAGCAATAGAAAAGAAAAATAACGCAGTTCTCCGTAAAGGAGGGATGGTGGATGGAATATATATATATATATATATATATATATATATATATTATATATATATATATATATATATATATATATATATATATACATTTATATAAAATAATTGTCACACAACCTGGGTGACATGCCTTGCCTGCTCACCCAATTTTAGTGCACTTTAGTTATCCATACTGACCATCTAGTCTCGACACACCCATATATATATATATAGTTATATATATATATATGTATATATATATAGATATTTTTTCTTTTTCTTGTGTTTTTTTTTCGCAATGGATATTAAAAATAAAAGCAGTCCTCCGTAAAGGAGGGATGGTGGATGGAATATATATATAAAATAATTGTCACACAACCGGGGTGACATGCCTTGCCTGCTCACACCAATTTTAGTGCACCTTAGTTATTCATAATGACCCATCTAGTCTCGATACACCCATAAAATATAGTGTATATATATATAGTTTTTTTATTAGCAATAGAAAAGAAAAATAAACGCAGTTCTCCGTAAAGGAGGGATGGTGGATGGAATTATATATATACATTTATATAAAATAATTGTCACACAACCTGGGTGACATGCCTTGCCTGCTCACCCAATTTTAGTGCACTTTAGTTATCCATAATGACCATCTAGTCTCGATACACCCATGAATATATATGTATATATATATATATATATATATATATATATATAGTTTTTCTGTTTTTTTTTTGCAATAGACAATAAAAATAACGCAGTTCTCCGTAAAGGAGGGATGGTGGATGGAATATGTATATGCATATATATAAAATAATTGTCACACAACCTGGGTGACATGCCTTGCCTGCTCACCCAATTTTAGTGCACCTCAGTTATCCATACTGACCATCTAGTCTCGACACACCCATATATATATATATATATATATATATATATATATATATATGTATATATATAGATATTTTTTCTTTTTCTTGTGTTTTTTTTTCGCAATGGATATTAAAAATAAAGCAGTCCTCCGTAAAGGAGGGGTGGTGGAGGGAATATATATATACATTTATATAAAATAATTGTCACACAACTGGGGAGACATGCCTTGCCTGCTCACCCAATTTTAGTGCACCTTAGTTATCCATAATGACCAACTAGTCTCGATACACCCATAAATATATATGTATATATATAGTTTTTTTTTTTTCGCAATGGACAATAAAAATAACGCAGTTCTCCGTAAAGGAGGGATGGTGGATGGAATATATATATAAAATAATTGTCACACAACCGGGGTGACATGCCTTGCCTGCTCACCCAATTTTAGTGCACCTTAGTTATTCATAATGACCAGCTAGTCTCGATACACCCATAAATATATATGTATATATATGTATTGTTTTTTTTTTTTTTTTTTTTTGCAATAGACAATAAAAATAGCGCAGTTCTCCATAAAGGAGGGATGGTGGATGGAATATATATATACATATATATAAAATAATTGTCACACAACCTGGGTGACATGCCTTGCCTGCTCACCCAATTTTAGTGCAACTTAGTTATCCATAATGACCAACTAGTCTCGATACACCCATATATATATATATATATATATATGTACATATATATGTCACGATCCGGAAATACTGGAGACGGCGATCGTGCGGGAAACAGGCAAGGGAAACCAGGTACGGGGAATAACGGGGTTTTATTGGAGTAACGGGGACTAGGGAGCATCGGACAGGGACTAGCAAACATCCACAATGACGGACAAGGGTAACAGGCAAGACCAGGACTTAAAACAGGACAAGACTAAGCAAAGTAATCAGACAAGGCTGGAGACAATCAGGGACGCACACGCGGGTAATCAGGGGGCGTGGCACACACGAGGAGCCGACGAGCCGGGTCATGACAGAACCCCCCCCCAAAGGCGCGCTTCACCGGGCGCGCCAGGGAGGAGGCGACGAACGGGACACAGGAACCGGGACCGAGAAAAGAACAAAACTAACGAGAGACCGGAAACAGGACAGAGGCACAAAACATAGCGAGAGACAGAACGTAAGACACGACTCGACACAGGACCGGGAAAGCGGAGAGACAGACCAGGAAGGGAGAGATAGGAGGGACAGGCGGGACACTAGGAGCGGGAGTGCAAGGAGGGAACATCGGGAAACGAGGAGCAGGAAAGGGCGGAACAGACGGGCGAGGAACAAAAGCAGACGGGGCAAAGACATGAGGTACGAAGGCAGAGGCATAGGGCGAGAAGGAGGGGGGTACCAAGGGGAGCCCGAGGGAGCCCCAGCGGGCGACGGGAGGCAGCCGGAGGGGCCGCAGGCGGCCGGGAGGCCGGAGCCGGAGGGGACCCCGGAGGGGCCGAGGAGACAGGGCGAGGGACCCGCGGAGGGGCCAGGGAGGGAGCAGGAGGGAGCACCGGGGAAGGGGACGAGGGAGTAGGAAGGGGCCAGGGCGAAGGCCCGGAGGAGGGGGGAGCCGCAGCAGGCGGCGACGTCCGGGAAAGGGCCGGAGGTAAGGGCCCCGCAGGCGACCGAGGAGCCGCCGTCGGGGAACCCCCAGGCGACCGACCAGGACCCAGAGAGGGGAGCGAGGCAGGGCGACGAGGCACCGGAGAGGGACCTGCAGGCGACAGCCGACGCGGAGGGCCAGGACCCGCAGGCGCCAACCGAGCCCCAGCGCAGGCGAGGGAGGGCGAGCCAGGGGGCAGGGCGGGCGGGACCCCAGCCCTGCGTCTGTGTCCCCTTCCCCTGCGGGACACAGACAAGCCGACCCTAGTTCGGGGTCGATCTCGCCGGGGCGAGGGACTAGGGGTTACGAGTTCTGTCCCCGAGGGGTCCCATTCCAGCTCCTCCACCTCCGAAGAGGGAGGAGCCAAGATGGAGTTGTCCAGGACCACCTCGGGGACTAGGACAGGGACTGGAGCTGCTGCAGGCGGAGGGGGCGCCTCTGGAGCTGCTGCAGGCGGAGGGGGCGCCTCTGGAGCTGCTGCAGGCGGAGGGGGCGCCTCTGGAGCTGCTGCAGGCGGAGGGGGCGCCTCTGGAGCTGCTGCAGGCGGAGGGGGCGCCTCTGGAGCTGCTGCAGGCGGAGGGGGCGCCTCTGGAGCTGCTGCAGGCGGAGGGGGCGCCTCTGGAGCTGCTGCAGGCGGAGGGGGCGCCTCTGGAGCTGCTGCAGGCGGAGGGGGCGCCTCTGGAGCTGCTGCAGGCGGAGGGGGCGCCTCTGGAGCTGCTGCAGGCGGAGGGGGCGCCTCTGGAGCTGCTGCAGGCGGAGGGGGCGCCTCTGGAGCTGCTGCAGGCGGAGGGGGCGCCTCTGGAGCTGCTGCAGGCGGAGGGGGCGCCTCTGGAGCTGCTGCAGGCGGAGGGGGCGCCTCTGGAGCTGCTGCAGGCGGAGGGGGCGCCTCTGGAGCTGCTGCATGCCGCCGGGGCGCCGGGACAGGAACACGGTCAGGTCGTCGGGGCGCCGGGACAGGAACACGGTCAGGCCGCGGGGGGGGGCGCCTGCCCGGGAATTGGAGCGCGGTCAGGAACTGGAGCGCGGTCAGGAACTGGAGCGCGGTCAGGAACTGGAGCGCGGTCAGGAACTGGAGCGCGGTCAGGAACTGGAGGTGGCTGCAGTGGGGGCGCCGGCCCGGGAGCTGCAGCAGGCGGCTGCAGAGGGGGCGCCTGCCCTGGAGCTGCAGGTGGCTGTAGTGGGGGCACCTGCCCTGGAGCTGCAGCAGGTGGCTGCAGTGGGGGCGCCTGCCCGGGAGCTGCAGCAGGCGGCTGCAGAGGGGGTGCCTCTGCAGGAACTGGAGCACGGTCAGGAACTGGAGCGCGGTCAGGAACTGGAGCGCGGTCAGGAACTGGAGCGCGGTCAGGAACTGGAGGTGGCTGCAGTGGGGGCGCCGGCCCGGGAGCTGCAGCAGGCGGCTGCAGAGGGGGCGCCTGCCCTGGAGCTGCAGGTGGCTGCAGTGGGGGCACCTGCCCTAGAGCTGCAGCAGGTGGCTGCAGTGGGGGCGCCTGCCCGGGAGCTGCAGCAGGCGGCTGCAGAGGGGGTGCCTCTGCAGGAACTGGAGCGCGGTCAGGAACTGGAGCGCGGTCAGGAACTGGAGCGCGGTCAGGAACTGGAGCGCGGTCAGGAACTGGAGCGCGGTCAGGAACTGGAGGCAGTGGGGGCGCCTGCTCTGGAGCTGCAGGCTGCTGCAGTGGGGGCGCCTGCCCTGGAGCTGCAGGCTGCTGCAGTGGGGGCGCCTGCCCTGGAGCTGCAGGCGGAGGGGGCGCTTCCGGAGCTCTCCGGAGCTTGATCAGCCTCCGGAGGTCTTCAGCCATCCTCTCCAGATCCGAATACGGGGATTCTGGAGTGAAAGAGGCGAAATCCTGCCCCAGTTGCACTGCGAGCTTTTCCCCCTCCGGAGGGCCCTGTGGGGCCGGTTCTCCCATCACCCTCCAATACAGTCCCTGGAGGGTGAAGTACCTGTCAGCGAGGATCATGGGTGGCGGCGGCAGCGAAGACGGCTGCGCAGGCGGCGGCGGCCGCACGGGAACGTGGTCCGCCGGCAATGGCGGCCGCACGGGAGCGGTGTCCGCCGGCAATGGAGGCCGCACGGGAGCGGTGTCCGCCGGCAATGGAGGCCGCACGGGAGCGGTGTCCGCCGGCAATGGCGGCCGCACGGGAGCGGGGTCCGCCGGCAATGACGGAGGGAGGTCCTCCGTACGGGCGATCGCCGTTCTCCTCCGTCTCCCTCGCAGGCGCCTGGCGGTTGCGGGAGGCGGCGCGATGTCCGTGAAAACGGACGGTGGAAGAGAGGCTTCTGGCTCCGGGTAGTGGAAGGGCTCCTCGTCCTCGTCCTCACTTGAGAGCCAGTACTTCCACGCAGGATCGGGGACGCGTGTGGTCGGCCCCCGGGCTGGAGGTAGGGCAGGTACCTCCCTCTCGTCCTCCGCCGGAAGCCAAAGCCTGGAGAGCGAGCAGGCGCCGAGAGAGATCGGCTCTTGAGGGAGCCTCTTCCTCTCTCTCCGCTTCTTCTTTGGGTCCGTCATTCTGTCACGATCCGGAAATACTGGAGACGGCGATCGTGCGGGAAACAGGCAAGGGAAACCAGGTACGGGGAATAACGGGGTTTTATTGGAGTAACGGGGACTAGGGAGCATCGGACAGGGACTAGCAAACATCCACAATGACGGACAAGGGTAACAGGCAAGACCAGGACTTAAAACAGGACAAGACTAAGCAAAGTAATCAGACAAGGCTGGAGACAATCAGGGACGCACACGCGGGTAATCAGGGGGCGTGGCACACACGAGGAGCCGACGAGCCGGGTCATGACAATATATAGTTTTTTTATTAGCAATAGAAAAGAAAAATAACACAGTTCTCCGTAAAGGAGGGATGGTGGATGGAATATATATATATATATATATATATATATATATATATATATATATATATATATATATATATATATATATATATATATATATATATACATTTATATAAAATAATTGTCACACAACCTGGGTGACATGCCTTGCCTGCTCACCCAATTTTAGTGCACTTTAGTTATCCATACTGACCATCTAGTCTCGACACACCCATATATATATATATATATATATATGTATATATATAGATATTTTTTCTTTTTCTTGTGTTTTTTTTTCGCAATGGATATTAAAAATAAAGCAGTCCTCCGTAAAGGAGGGATGGTGGATGGAATATATATATAAAATAATTGTCACACAACCGGGGTGACATGCCTTGCCTGCTCAACCAATTTTAGTGCACCTTAGTTATTCATAATGCATCTAGTCTCGATACACCCATAAATATATATGTATATATATATAGTTTTTTTATTAGCAATAAAAAAGAAAAATAACGCAGTTCTCCGTAAAGGAGGGATGGTGGATGGAATATATATATATATATATATATATATATATATATATATATATATATATATATACATTTATATAAAATAATTGTCACACAACCTGGGTGACATGCCTTGCCTGCTCACCCAATTTTAGTGCACTTTAGTTATCCAGAATGACCATCTAGTCTCGATACACCCATGAATATATATGTGTATATATATATATATATATATATATATATATATATATATATATATATATATATATAGTTTTTCTGTTTTTTTTTTGCAATAGACAATAAAAATAACGCAGTTCTCCATAAAGGAGGGATGGTGGATGGAATATGTATATGCATATATATAAAATAATTGTCACACAACCTGGGTGACATGCCTTGCCTGCTCACCCAATTTTAGTGCACCTTAGTTATCCATACTGACCATCTAGTCTCGATACACCCATATATATATATATATATATATATATATATATATATATATATATATATATATATATATATATATATATATATATGTACATATATATAGTTTTTTTATTAGCAATAGAAAAGAAAAATAACGCAGTTCTCCGTAAAGGAGGGATGGTGGATGGAATATATATATATATATATACATTTATATAAAATAATTGTCACACAACCTGGGTGACATGCCTTGCCTGCTCACCCAGTTTTAGTGCACCTTAGTTATCCATAATGACCATCTAGTCTCGATACACCCATAAATATATATGTATATATATATATATATATATATATATAGTTTTTTTATTTTTTTCGTAATGGACAATAAAAATAACGCAGTTCTCTGTAAAGGAGGGATGGTGGATGGAATATATATATACATATATACATTTATATAAAATAATTGTCACACAACCTGGGTGACATGCCTTGCCTGCTCACCCAGTTTTAGTGCACCTTAGTTATCCATACTGACCATCTAGTCTCGATACACCCATAAATATATATACTGAACAAAAATATAAACGCAACACTCTTGTTTCTGCTCCCATTTTTCATGAGATGGACTTAAAGACCTACAATTCATTCCAGATACACAATATTACCATTTCTCTCAAACATTTCTCACAAATCAGTCTAAATGTGTGATAGTGAGCACTTCTGCTTTGCTGAGATAATCCATCCCACCTCACAGGTGTGCCACATCAAGATGCTGATCTGACATCATGGGTAGTGCACAGGTGTACCTTATACTGCCCACAATAAATGGCCACCCTGGAATGTGCAGTTTTTTGCTTTATTGGGGGTCTGGGGACTCAGAACCGGTCAGTATCTGGTGTGACCACCATTTGCCTCATACAATGCAACACATCTTCTTCGCATAGAGTTTATCAGATTGTCAATTGTGGCCTGTGGAATGTTGGTCCACTCCTCTTCAATGGCTGTGCGAAGTTGTTGGATATTAGTGGGAACTGGTACACGCTGTCGTATACGCCGGTCAAGCACATCCCAAACATGCTCAACGGGTGACATGTCCGGTGAGTATGCTGGCCATGCAAGAACTGGGACATTTTCAGCTTCCAAGAACTGTGTACAGATCCTTGCAACATGGGGCCGTGCATCATCTGTCTGAGTGGCTGGTCTCAGACGATCTTGGAGGTGAACCTGCTGGATGTGGAGGTCCTGGGCTGGTGTGGTTACACGTGGTCTGCGGTTGTGAGGCCGGTTGGATGTACTGCCATATTCTCTGAAACGCCTTTGGAGACGGCTTATGGTTGAGAAATGAACATTCAATGCACGAGCAACAGATCTGGTTGACATTCCTGCTGTCAGCATGCCAATTGCACGCTCCCTCAATGCTTGTGGCATCTGTGGCATTTTGCTGTGAGACAAAACTGCACATTCCAGGGTGGCCTTTTATTGTGGGCAGTATAAGGTACACCTGTGCACTACCCATGATGTCAGATCAGCATCTTGATGTGGCACACCTGTGAGGTGGGATGGATTATCTCAGCAAAGCAGAAGTGCTCACTATCACACATTTAGACTGATTTGTGAGAAATGTTTGAGAGAAATGGTAATATTGTGTATCTGGAATGAATTGTAGATCTTTAAGTCCATCTCATGAAAAATGGGAGCAAAAACAAAAGTGTTGCGTTTATATTTTTGTTCAGTGTATGTATATGTATACATATAGTTTTTTTTGTGTTTGTGAAAACGGGTCTTTAATCGGGGAAACGGAGCGGGTAGAGCAGGACGGAACGCAGGCATTGACAAACTACAATGACGGACAGGGAAAACAGGTAAGACCAGGACTTAAAATAGGTCATGACTAATCAAAGTAATCGGGCAAAGCAGGAGACGATCAGGGAAGCACACGTGGGTAATCAGGGGGCGTGGCACACACGAGGAGCGGACAAGCCGGGCATATATGTATATCTATATAAAACCTCATTAATGAGGGACAGGGAACAGAACGGACAGACAGAACTGGCACAGGGGAAGGAGCCAGGACAAGACTTGACATAAGACAGGAAAGGCAGAGAAACAGATCAGAAAGGGGGACACGGAGGGAACAGGCAGGACAAAAGGACCGGGAGTGAACGAAGGGAACATCGGGGAAAGAGGAGCAGAAGCCAGAGGGACGAGGGACAAAGAGAGGAGGGACAGAGACAGGAGGAACAAAGCGAGGGGGAGCAGAGGCAGGAGGGACAAAGACGGGAGGCCAGGGAGAGAAGGAGGGGGAACCAAGAGGAGCCCGAGGGAGACCCAGCGGGCGACGGGAGGCAGCCGGAAGGGCTGCAGGCGGCCGGGAGGCCGGAGCCGGAGGGGCCGAGGAGACGGGGTGAGGGACAGACGCAGGGACGAAGGAGGGAGTCGGAGGGGAGACCAGGGAAGGGGACGAAGGAGCTGGAAGGGACCCTGGCGAGGGCAAGGAGAGAGGGGGAGCCGCAGCAGACGGCGACGTCCTCCGACACGCCAGAGCGGGAGGACCAGCAGGCGAATGAGGAGCCGCCGTCGGGGGGCCCGCAGGCAACCGATAAGACGCCGGAGGAGGGACCGAGGCAGGGCGACGAGGCCGCGGAGGGGGACCCGCAGACGACAGCCGACCCGGAGGGCCAGGACCCGCAGGTGCCGACCAAGCCCTAGCGCCGGCGAGGGAGGGCGAGCCAGGGGGCTGGGCGGGTGGGACCCCAGCCGTGCGTCTGTGTCCTCTCCCCTTATGGGACACAGACATAAGGACCTGCGGCCGGGGTCGGGCTCGTCGGGGTGAGGGTACCAGAGTCACAGGGGGAGAAGGGACTGGAGTGGGGCCAGGGACTGGAGCTGCAGGCTGCAGAGGGGGCGCCTGCCCGGGAGCTGCAGGCAGGGAAAGCGCCTCGGACGTGGGCGCGGTAGCTGCAGGCAGCGGAGACGGCTGCTCGGGCTCTGGGGCCGCAGGGGGCACTTATTTTATTATATAAAATAAGTGTCACACAACCGGGGTGACATGCCTTGCCTGCTTGTGGGATGAGGAAGACTCAGGGACTGGAAATGGGATTAAAACTGAAGATGTGCTCATTCCTTTGTGTATTTACAAATTTTCCTTCCGTCAGACATGAGGAGTTTGCTGCTATATTTGGCACTAATAGAGATTCTGATGCTGCTATTTTTATTGTCTATTAGTTTGTTATTATTTACAAGTTCTGTTGTGTTTTTGCATTTTTCTCTTCTGGTTAATTAACTGCTGTCTGTTTGCTGTGAAGTATGAGTGTGGTGAGTAAGACTCAGGGACTGGAAGTGGGATTACAACTAAAGATAACATGCTTATTCCTTTTTGTATTGTTTACAAATTTCCTTCCGTCAAACATGAGGAGTTTGCTGCTATATTGTGCACTAACAGAGATTCTGATGCTGCTATTTTTATTGTTTATAAATGTGTTATTGTTTCCAAGTTGAGTATTCAATAAATGCTAAATTGAGAAATTTTGTGTATCGTTTGTTATTATTAGTGTGATATTTTACCATGCAAATAGAGGGGAAAACGTCCAATTATCGGCCAAAAAAAATCAGCAGCATATATCGGCCATCGCCTGACCCTTGACTTGAAAAACCCATATCGGTCGACCTCTAGTAACAGTACATTCTGTCCAATTCATCCATCGAGTTAAGTCACACACCCACTTGAGGGGGCACTCCGGCAGACGTGAGGATGGGGATGTTCTTTCCGCTATAACATCCACTGCAGAAGTACATCTCGCTCCTGTTCACAGGGCTTACTTCAATGATGAAGCAGGGCTGGTTGTCTGGACAAGAAGTTGTCCTGCTGCTGGGTCTCGGTGCCGTTTTTCCACCTAAGCTTGAAGGTGGAAATGTGTTCCAACTTGGTCCCTGGGACTGCAGCATAGCCAAACATCGCGAGCAGCGTCGGCCACACCCACCACCAGAACCATCACACCGTCCTATACACATAAAGAAGAACTAAAACATAGAGTGTTGTGACAATCTATGCGTTAATGTTTGGCAGCATAGGTGATTCATTAAAATTATACCGAAGAATGGAAAATGTGATATTTAGAATATTTTTTGCCATTTAGTAGCTAATTTAAGCACTTACCCAATGCCTCAATTTGTTTTAGGTCAGTAATGTCTGAGCCAAAAGAATGAATGTATGAATTTAATACAATTCACCCACTCCCACCCACACACAAATCTGAAATTCAATTTAAGACACTTCTTAAACATTAGTGCATTAACAAAAAAGGAAAATCTTAAGAGATTCAGTAGGATTTTCTATGTTAGACTTAAGCTAATAGTTCAATAGTTTTTACATATTTCAATATACCAATTTGACTTTAATGTTGAAACAGATGCTAAAACATGGAATAATTTCATAACTAGAGAAACATGTTATTCACAAACACTAGCAAAGGTAGCTTATAGTTAAGCTTACTTAAGTCAGCAAGTCAGGCTACAGTGTGTAAGAATAGTCGTAAACGATAATTTGTCTCAGTCTTACATGACAGAATAAGTAAACAGAAAATATAAAATGGCTGAAACAGCGTCATTAACGCCAGCTACAGTAGAGGCGCAGAAAAGGTGTCATGACTGAAGTATTCCCAAACTCTGGAAGACCGTATGCGAGCCTTTTTTGCCGCGTGTTTCTCCAGAGGCTCCGGAGCTCCGCTGGTTGACACAGCCATGTTGGTTCATGTGCAGGGGGACGAGCGGCAAATTTCTTTTTTGCAGGGTGGTAGGTGATGTCTCATTAATATTTATTAATTTACTTACAAAATGGTGCGGCACTGCATCCAAGCCTGCGGCACTCAGAGTCACAAATACAGTGGAAACCATTTGTAGTAATTACGTCTGTCTGGCTGATTTCCAACTAATTGATATTTGTATATTTATTACATGAATATAAGGTAATATAAGGTAATAGAAGAGGTATTTAATGGTTTTCCATCTGAGGAATTTGCAAAAAACTGCAGTGCATGATGGGTCGGACCTAAAGGCTGCCTTAACGTCCTCATCTGTATGACGACATACATCAAGACTAGGAAGGTGCATAATGTTCATGTCTGGTTGCGTTTGTTGGTCCAGAAAGTAATTCAATTTCGCCATGTAGGTTACGTTCTTAAAAACTGCTTGGATATAGCCCGATTATATGCTGTGGGCCTTTTAATTTCTTTGTTTACCAGGTAGGCTACCTTCTTTAAACTGCGTTTTGTTAGACTACATATTTAGGGAGGTCTTTATAAATTTATAGTAGTCTTCATAAATATGTACATAGTTTAGCCTAACCCAGCCACTTAAGGGAGAAAGCCAGCTCAACTAGGTGTCGGTCCCAAGCCCGGATTAATGGGGAGGGTTGGCGTCAAGAAATAAAGAGACTGTATCTTCACTGCATGACTGATGTCAAAATGTGTGAAATATGTGGTTGTATTAATAAATGCATTAAAGTAGGTTAATGATTCTGTGCTGTCTAAATTGTATAGAAAATTTCTACGTATAGCCAAACAAATCTCCTCCTGTTTGAAAAGGCATAGAAAAAGCAATTTAGCCACTAAAACTTTACAGTTTTTGTGAGGGACAGTCGAATTCTCTCGTTTCTCTCGTCAAGTTTTTTTGTGATCCTGCACCTACACTTTGCCGGCCCCAGGAGGATGGGCTCCCCCTTTGAGTTTGGTCCCTCCCAAGGTTTCTTCCTTCTTGGGAGTTTTTCCATGCTATCGGCGCCTATGGCTTACTCACTGGGGGCTTTGGGTGGGCATGATATAAAGCAAAGCATTTTCCCTCCCAGTTTCCTCCTCTGGTCCACATTGCAGGACCATCAGCCATCAGAAACAGCCAGACGGTCTCCTTCAGCTTCTTTAGTGTCCTTGGAAGCCAAGGCAGTTTTAGGTCTGAGAAGAGGTTTATCAGAAGGACACATATTACGTCGTTTGTCCTGAAATGTAACATGGGGAGGAAAAGTTAAGCGGTTTAGTCAGATTGGAGTCGTTTATTCAGCAGTGGCAGCGCCAGTGACTTAATGCTACAGGTGCTATAGGGGAGTGAGATTATTTAGACCGGGTGCTTTAGCTTTTCAGCTTATGTAGATGGTGTATAGAAGCACACAGCACGATAAGCTACAGCATGGATAAAATAGGATAAAATATGAAATTCTAACGTCTAGCTCACAGAGCCTCTATGTGTACTTTGAAGAAAAAATACACTACAAGTATGCTGTAAAAACCGCAAAAATGTCTTACACAATATACAGATTTTACAGATAGTTAAAGAAAAAATGAAACCAATATTTTGGGGGTGCTGTGGGGGTACTATGGTCATTGGAGGAGGAGCTAGAGCCCCCCCCCCCAAGCTTTTCCTTGGTGCTGCCACTGTTGTTCAGATTAAAAGTAACATTGTCATTAATAAACAGTACTCTGATCAAATTTTTGCATGTACAAACACAATCAAAGTTTAACCACATGTTTAGACACAATTCACACACCTGTTACATTTCCATAATGCTAAGACTCTCTACACTTACTTCATCCACTTTCTTGTTTGGTACACAGTCATTTGATGGATGTGTAAGATCATTACCAGACCGTCTGCTGCAAACTCTACAGTTAATGAATGGCTGCAAAAACACACAGACACACAAAAACAGTATTTAAAGAGTGGTGGGCAATAAATACAGTGAGAGAAGGTGTAGTAAAGATATATCTAATGATTTAAGGCAGAGCTGCTGGAGTGCAGGGTTTAATGACACAGAACAATTTTAGAGGAAAGAGCTTCCAAAGCAGGGTCACCATAAGGCTATATTATACAAAGCAAGTTCATCTAAAAGTATGAACAACAAATCCCGTTTAACTGAACACTGCTCTGTATTAAAATACTGTCCTCCGATCAAGCTAAGTGGTCCTGTAGTTCACTATTTAAAGAGGTAAATTTAAAGGGTAATTCACACTGCACATCTACCCTGCTCTGACCAGGTTTAATTACTGGCTTTCTAATTAAAACAAGAGTTAAGTCCTGCCCTTTCACCACAAAACACCACACTGCCATTTAAGGCTGATTTCAACAATGAGTTTTAGTTAACCTGGCTCGATTGAGTTAACTCTGGGTATGTAAAACCCGCTTTGTAGTACAGCCCACAGGTCTTTAAATAAGGCCAGCTAGGGTTCATAGCTCGAAGCATAATCTACAGGTCACCCCTCAGATGATTAGCATTTGCTTCTGCCTGGTAATCCAGCCTTTAAGCCTGTAAACCTACTAAAATTTGAGAATAAGGTGAAGGAACTGGCTCTTTGAGGCCACCTATGTATTTGTTACTTTATTGTTGGCTAACTTTCCCCCGCAGGGCATCAAAAAAGTTAACATGAACCTAAATTAATTTGCTAACTGATATGTCCAATGCTCACAGTCACAGTGACTCTTTACTTACCCTCTTGTCCATGAAAATACAGTCAGCCCGATGGTCTGTTGCAGTTGACTTTGGACATTTTGTTGCTCTCAAGAGAATCTCAATGTCAATGTATTCACTGCTGATCTAAATCACATAAACACGTTATATACAAAATTGCCTACAACTGTTTTAAAGGCAATATAACAAACAATAATCACCCAAAAAATGGCAAACTGTCACAGACTTGACTGCAGCAGATTCAGAGAGAAACTGTGAGAAGGTAAAATTGACCAGGGCTGAGATATACAACCATCACTTTCATTGTGAAGAGACATTAAGCATCATATGCATTGAAATTAAAACATCAAAATCAATGTGATACTCATTAGTTCAGCTTGCAGATGATGAAAGTTTCACACTTTTGTAAACACTTTCTCAGCAGTTACCTTCGGACGGCCCTGGATGTTATAGAAATTCATGTGCTGACGGGTTCCTTGATGAGCATTTTCGACTGCGAGTTTAATGGCCGTCTTGTGAGTGCAGGGAGACTGTGGTAATCTTGCTGGGCCTCTGTGGAGATAAGCAGAGCTCCATAAGCCAAAACCAGAAGCAGCAGGCGGGTCATCTTCCTCTCAGCTTTGAAGGGAGAAGCAGGACTGAGGACACTGATCTGTGGTCCCCTTATCCAGCACGTCCAGGGGCGTGTCCTTCACTCGAAACAAACAGACCTTTGAACAACATTGGAAAACTCTTCAGGATGAATTGAGGCAGGTGGTCAAGTGGGTTTATTGTTATTTCAGCAATATACACAGTACACAGTGAAAGGAAACATTGTTCCTCCTGGACCACGGTGCAACACAAAGAAGAAAAACAGAAACAACACAAGATGACACAAGTGCGGGCAAGATAGAACTATACAGAGTGAAAGGAGCACAAACAGAGGGAGAAAGTGCAAGATAAACACAAGAGCAACAATACAATACTACAGGACAAGACAGCGCAGTCAAGAACACAGAGTGCAGCCAGAGCTAACCTGAATAGGGGCATCAAGGTTGCCAGGCAGGCAGAGAAACAGAAAATAGAGGTCTACTTCACATACAACAACCCACAGTGGGTGTGGCAGGGAATACAACACATTACAAACTTCAAAGGCAACAACACCGTCACTGTTAACAGCAACGCCCTTTTAGCAAAGGAGCTAAACAGCTTCTTTGCTCGTCTGGAGGAACACAGAGCAGACATAGCCACACTGCCCCCTCCCCCAATCTCCAGCACTCACAGACTCCCTCTGCAGGAACACCACGCGAGAAGGCACATTGCATCTCTAGGTGTGTGGAGTTTAAGACAAGGCAAGTGATGCTACGATAATATAATTCCTTGGTAAGACCCCACCTAGAATATTGTGTGCGGGTTTGGTTACCATACCTTAAGAAGGACATTGCTGCCTTGGAAAAGGTGCAACGTAGGGCAACGAGAATGATTCCTGGTCTTAGAGGAATGTCTAATGAGGAGAGGTTAGCTGAGCTGAATCTGTTTAGCCTCGAGCAAAGGAGACTAAGGGGGGACATAATCCAGGTGTTTAAGATTCTAACAGGTCTGGATGCTGTTCAGCCAAATGGCTATTTCAATGTTAGTTTAAATACCAGAACTCGTGGCCATAAGTGGAAATTAGCTGGAGAACATTTTAAAACGAATTTGATGAAGCATTTCTGTACACAGCGTGTAGTTAGAGTATGGAATAGTCTTCCTGTTATTGTAACACAAGCTAAAACCCTGGGTTCTTTTAAATCAGAGCTAGATAAGATTTTTGAGCTATTAGCTAAGTTCTCCTCAAAGGAGCTTGATGGGCCGAATGGCCTCCTCTCATTTGTAAATCTCTTTGGTTCTTATGAGTCAGCTTACAGAGATGAGGTCCAGAAACTGATAGGTTGGAGTTCAGCAAACAATTTGGCACTAAACAGCACAAAGACAAAGGAATCACTGACTTCAGGAAGGATGGAGGCGACACTGGCCTGCCTAGATGGATGGATGGATGTTTTTATTGACATTGTAAGTACAATGAGATTTAGTTTGGAACGCGCCAGCAGCTACACAGTATATTTACAATTATATAGATTGTGAGGCATAAAATAAGGTGTGAGTAATATAACATAACGACATAATATAAGTAATCATTAATTAATCATTACAGATGGTATGAGGTGTGAACCGCTAGGCTGCTATGGCATGTTTGGTATCAAACCGATGGAAAATCACTCCAGTTTCCAAATCTGGTCAGTGGTTACCACGAAAGTGAATATATCAAAAGTTACACCAGCCTAACGAAAATCATCAATACAAGGGAAATCACTCTGGTCATAAATCTCAAAAGGACTGATACAGACCCCCTTCCGAAAGCCCGCCAAATGGATGGTCAGCCATTGGTCCAGGAGTCGAATTCCTGGTCACTCCTATTCACGAACTTTACACTATAAAACCTGGCACCTCAGAACAAAGCCAGGAGAGGAGAAACAGAAGGGAGGAGAAAACAAAAGACCATCAGCACGAAGAGAGGCAGAGAACATCAGCCCAAGAGAAGAGAAGCCCACAAGAAGCCCTCCTGAAGCCTATCAGTGAAGACCCAGCTGGACAGAGAACTGCAACCAAGCCCAAGCTTCACCAGGAGAGGGAATCAGAGGGGCTCCACTCCAACAACCGCTGCAAACACCGCGCCTCCCTGAGTGCCATCACCCATCAGCTCATCAGCCTCCGCAACCAACTGCCAAGACCCCCCCCCCCCCCACTCTGCAACCAAGTAAACAAACTTCCTTTCATTTATAACAACCTAAACTCCTATTCACCTGCTATATTACTTTAGGACAGTATTTCCACAAATTGCTTGCTTTGCAGAACAGTATTTTCCCTTTTAAGGTTACTCATTTTAAATCTGGTCATTGCATTTTCATGATTACATTGTTTGTGTCCACTCCGTTATTTCGTGTTTATTGTTTGTTAGGTGTAATGTCTGTCTTATGTTAGTTATAGGAATAAATGCATGTCTTTTACACAACTTCAGCCTCCGTTCATTGAGTGCTCACAAGAATCCCTGCCTGTGCGATCTACGCTCTGAAACCTCAAATTCGCCTGAAATATCGCGAGACTCTCTCTCATTGGCCGTGAGGGGAGCTTCGCTACCGATCGTTTACATTACCTGGTGACGCAGCTCGTTGGACAAGCCTTCTATTCTAACCCAGGTTATTACGTGATACTGGTTATTAATGAGTTCCATTTAAGTCACACATTAACAGACTCACGGTGTTTCGCAATTGAGTTTGAGCCGACCATTCAGCCTAAAAATTGGTTAATAATCACAAGGCACAAGGTTTAAACTTATTCTGAGCACACAATTTAAACTTTTTATGACCGAACGTGCAGTGAAGAAGCGCTACTGTCAACTGGTTGCAAAAGTCGCACTCATGGCAATCTGAAGGCATTTAAGCGGGATCATATGGGCTTATTATAGTTATTTTTATTTCTATTATTAGTAGTTATATTATTTTGTTTTATTTTCGGTGATTTCATTGTAGTTCTTTCGTATTAAACTGCAGTAAACTTTAACCCTATGTCTGACGAGATTCTCAGATGTAGCGCTTTGTTTCCAGGTTCAATTCGGACGAGTGTCTCCGTTTCTATATATCCTGGGAGAGATCTCTCTATTAGCGAACGGGAATACTTGTTATGAGGTTCTAACCTAAATTATGTTGCGCTTGGACATAAGACCGATAGCTTAGTTACCTATCAGGATCATACTCGTATGTGTGTGCCTGCTTTAGACAAAGCAAGTTTAACACAACTTTGCGCTGTGAGCCAAGTGTGTGTCATTTAGAAATTGGGAGTCTCCTGTGCTTGAGACCCGCCGTGGTTAAGCACCATTTGCGACGAGATATAGTGCACTCACAATTTAAATCTGTCGCCGTAACGCGTGCGCCGTCTCGCTTCAGTAATTGTTTTAAGGGGTGATGACGAAGATGACGAATTTACTTTCCTGAAGAGGAGCAGGATGGGTCACGCGTTCTGTAAGATTTGTCTCCCACGGGGAAGGAACGATGTCAGTCGGCATGAAAAATCCAAGTCATTAGTGAATGACAGAGCCGCATGAGTGAACATGAAAAATTAATAGAAAATAAATGACAAATGGTTATTTTATATTTTATATATTTTATATATTTATATTTATATTATATTTTATATAATTTATATTATTTTATATTTCCTGTCTTAAAATGTAAGGGATACACATGGTCATTTCCGTTGTTTCCTGTTTCCTGCGAGAGTGATACTGACTGCTAGCGCGCGAACTTTGAAACCATAGATATGACCTAAATAATAATTCGAGTTAAGTCATTGGGAAAAAGCTTCGCAAGATTAATAATCCTCCAAAATAAATAAATAAAATTTCCCAGACCCCGACGGATTAATCACCTACGCAAGTACCGACCCACGATCTTCGTTCAATTAAGAAGGTGCTTCCAGCCTTACAGCCTCAGTTTACGTAAGTACAACGCCATGTCTACTGTTCCGTGTTCTGAGTGTAATATGTTTAGCTATTCTTCTCCAGTCATTAGCGGTATTTATACATGTGAGAAGTGTCAGTTAGTCGCTAGACTGACGGAGAAGATTGTAGTGTTAGAGGGACGTATCCGGACGTTACATAACATTCAGGAGAATGAGAGTTTTATTGACTCAGTATTAGCGGCTCCGGATATGTCCGCGATAGCCAGTAAGTCTCCCCCTGCTCCGGCAGCAGAGCCTTCGCAGCAAGGCGAGTGGGTGACGACCCGGCGGCATAGTCGCAAATCCAAACCAAACTTACACCGGCACCATTCGCCTATCCGCGTTTCCAACAGGTTCTCCCCACTCAGTGAAACTCCCACTGAGACGCCTGTTGAAAGTGCTCTAATAATTGGTGATTCTATTCTAAGAAACGTGAGAGTAGCGACTCCAGCGACCATTGTAAATTGTCTCCCGGGTGCCAGAGCGACCGACATCTCGGCAAATTTAAAAGTGCTGGCTAAAAGTAAACGTAAATACTCTCAGATAGTTATCCACGTCGGCACTAATGATGTCCGATTGAGGCAATCGGAGATCACAAAGGCAAATTTTAAAGAGGTGTGCAACATTGCGAAGAAGATGTGTGTGTCAGTAACGTGCTCTGTCCAGACTAAAAACTCAAGTCCAGACTAAAAACACACCTGTTTAGTTTAGCGTATAGGGACACTAGTTCTAGCCCTAGCTAACTCTTCACTCCCAGGCAGACCTGTAGTGTGAGGTGTAGAGCTGGGTGGGGATCGGTGCCATTGGCTTTGGATGAACTGGATTGTCAGTGCTGTCACTCTAGCTTTGCAATCTCTTGTGGAACTGGAGTGCTGACATTTCAGGGACTCCCCATGCCGGCATTCCCACTTGCCTCTCCCTCCTACTGATGCTGCCATAGCCATATCTGCCGGAGCTTGCAGATTGCACTTCATATTGTACTCACCTAGCTTTTAGCACTGCCAATAGCCTCCTCTACTATGCCTAATTGTACATTTTATTTCGCCTACTCCTCCTGGGGGTGATGCCTGGAGACCTCAATCTATCAAGATATCCAGCACACCCGACCACCACCAGTGACGTCCCTGCATCCAGCTCGCCGTTCTGATCTTCCATGTATGACCCGCTGCCTTACCTCTGGTTGCCTGGCAATTGGAAGAAGACTCGGCTTCGGCATTGGCTTATCTTCCTTGCTCTCCTCTCTCTATTTGACTATCCCTGCCGGCCCCTGGAGGATGGGCTTCCCCTTTGAGTCTGGTCCCTCTCAAGGTTTCTTCCTTCTAGGGAGTTTTTCCTTGCCACTGTCGCCTATGGCTTACTCACTGGGGGCTTTGGGTGAGGATACTGTAAAGCGCTTTGAGACAATGTAATGTTGTGATAATGCGCTATATAAGAAGTTGGAAGTTGGATTCGAACCCACGCCTTACTTGGGAGAACAGAATACCAGAATAGAGTAGGTTAAGTCCAGCCTTGGCTTCCAAGCTGACGTTTTTCTACATATGTGCTTGTGTATCATGGACAGTAAGAGGGGGCAGGCAAGGAGAGAATTTCTCTCTTTGGGGATCAATAGAGTGTTGTTATTATAACGTCTAAAAAGTATGATGGTCTGTCGATAAATCAATAAGAAAATAAATGAAGTCGTTTTCGCGAACACGCTGGAAAAGCCAGGGGCCGGACCGACTGTAGGGGGCGTGGCCAGAGACAGCCATCTCAGGCTGTCAAGTCTCCCGTTTTGGCCGGGAAACTACCGTATTTTACTTCTCTTTCCCGCCGTCCTCCCGTATTAGTATTTTCCCGTAAATCTCCCTTATATTATATAGTTGCTGGATAGTGTAGTGGTAAGATCGCCGCCTTTCACACGGGAGACCGGGGTTCGAATCCCGGTTGTGGCCAAAAATATATTTTATATATTTTATATATTTTATATATTTATATTTATATTTATATTATATTTTATATAATATATATATCATCATCCCCACATTCCGAGATTGGGTACCAAGCCCCATATATATTAGGAAGTTGGATTCGAACTTGGGATGCCTTACTTGGGAGAACAGAATACCAGAATAGAGTAGGTTAAGTCCAGCCTTGGCTTCCAAGCTGACGTTTTTCTACATATGTGCTTGTGTATCATGGACAGTAAGAGGGGGCAGGCAAGGAGAGAATTTCTCTCTTTGGGGATCAATAGAGTGTTGTTATTATAACGTCTAAAAAGTATGATGGTCTGTCGATAAATCAATAACAATATCAATGAAGTCAATGTTTATCTAAAGGAATCAGAATTCAGGAAAAGCCAGGGGCCGGACCGAGTGTAGGGGGCGTGGCCAGAGACAGCCTGCTGACTGTTCCAAATCATGGGTGCATGTTACAAGTCCGGAACATATTTTAACTTAGTACTAACTTAGCATCATATTTGATCTGATTCGACTGAATATCCCAGGTTTCCATCTCTCATGCATCTGGTGTGACGTGTTTTCAGACTCTCAGGCTGGCGCAAAGAAATCTTACGGGAATTGAACGTCTCACTCCGGTCAGCTGACCAAAGTTGGTAACCTTGGTATTGTGTGTAGGAGATTCGGTATAACTATAATTTCGTTCTCCATTTACATGCCCGTAGTGTCTTTAACCGGCTGCACAAACTGGATCCGCCTCCATTACGACACAACTTTGCCCTTATTGGCTTAAGAATTTAGTCACATACATGACGTATATCTGCTATTTCTCCCGAGAAGCAGGTAAAGCAGTGGTAACTGCTTTGTAGTTAATTTACCTGGTAAAATTAAGTTTAAATAAATGATATAAATACTGTAATAGTACTCGTGAGCTTTGTTTATTTGTTATTAGTTATTGTAATGTTGCGCTGCTTTATTTGTTTAATCGTCTAGTCTGTGGAGACATTCAAGTTAATCAAATAAGAATTGCACTGTACACTGTACATGACCATAAAAACTTTGTATCCTTGAAATAAATGTTTTTGATCTTTTCCTTGGCAGTTATCTTTTTACACAGGGCCTCTATGTACACGATAGTTTTTTTTTTCACGACTAACAGTATGGATCAGGAGTTGGTTATTGTAAAAGAAGTAATGTGCATGCAGGTGATATTTGTATAGATTTATCCACACCCTTGTAGCAGTGCTGCCATTGCAGTCAGATCTCGCAAACTAGGAGTATTAGTTGTCTTTATTTCTCTTTATTTCTTGACGCCAACCCTCTCCATTAATCCGGGCTTGGGACTGGCACCTACCTGAGCTGGCTTGCTCCCTTAAGTGGCTGGGTTAGGCTAAACTATATATATATATTTACCAAGACTACAATAAAACATCTCGAAATGTGTAGTCTAGCAAAACGCAGTTTAAAGAAGGTAGCCTACCTGGCGAAATTGCAAACAAATTAAGGGCGTTAGGCAGCCTTTAGATCCTACCCATCATGCACTGCAGTTTTTTGCTAATTCCTCAAATGGAAAACTGTCCATCCATCCATCCATCCATTTTCCAAACCGCTTATCCTACTGGATCGCGGGGGGTCTGGAGCCTATCCCGGAAGCAATGGGCACGAGACAGGGAACAACTCAGGATGGCGGGCCAGCCCATCGCAGGGCACACTCACACACTATTCACTCACGCATACACTCCTATGGGCAATTTAGCAACTCCAATTAGCCTCAGCATGTTTTTGGACTGTTGGGGAAACCAGAGTACCCGGAGGAAACCCCACGATGACATGGGTAGAACATGCAAACTCCACACACATGTGACCCAGGTGGAGACTCGAACCCGGGCCCTAGAGGTGTGAGGCAACAGTGCTAACCACTGCACCACCATGCTGCCCCCTAAATGGAAAACCATTAAATACAAAAGGAAAACAAAAGTGCTGTAAGACTGTATACTTATGTGTATGTTAGTAAAGGCTGTAGCTGACACAACGGACCCCACTAATTAGAAAGGGGTAATTGTACACATGTGGCATCCAGTATGTTCTTCTATAACAGTTTTTAAAAAAAAAAAAAAACTCACATTACACAAATTGGCACTATCAAAACGAGGATTATGGGGAAAATGGGGACTGTGATGGAGATTACATACACGTAGGCATGGTATTTAGTTTTTTTTAATCTGGTCACCTTCCAGAGTAATTGTAAACTAAAACCATCTTCACCCTATTTGATTCTTTATAAATGGACAATCAGTCGTGCAGTAAATGGGGGTATAGAGAGACACAGAGCTTGTCTAACAAGAAACCCTGGGAAGCTAACATTAATAGGGTGGGTATGGATAGCAAAACCATTGATACAGATTACAGATTTATATCTCACCTGAACCCTGGCGGGCTCCGTGCCAATAGGGGTTGGGATTAGGGTTAGTTAACTTAAGTAGTAATATTGATGTGTATATTCTCCTATTCTCCAGTCAGTGAATCGTGAAACGTAATGTTAATATGTTTCTATACCTATATGTTCTGCTTAAAAACCCATAAAGGCAAGCACAGTGTTTAGACATTCTGTTACTTAGACTAGTAAACACTAAGATCCTTCAGCTTTCAATTAACCTGACACAACAGTCTAAACAACAAATGTGTGCCATGTCATTTGTCATCTTTACATCTTGTATCCTTTATATGGTAATTGGATTTTCAAGGTGGAATTGCAGGTCGATCATTTTAAGGATCTAGATGTAAACCTCCCTGGTGTTGCTTTAATATTTTTTTTGCACAATTTGCTTCACACACTTCCTCCAGCAGAGAAGCTTACAATACTACACCCCACCAAATGACTGGATGATGCCTTTTTATTTAAGGTCTGGCTGTGAGCCTCGATTACCGATACACTATCTTCAGGCTCCTGCCGGGATCAGTCAGTATGGTGGACCTTTGGAGGAATGGGTACAAAACCATCAGGAAAGTTTGCAGGTGCTTCAAGAGTATGTGAAGGCTTAGTTGGAGGAACAAGCCACACCACGAAATCGGAAACACAATGAGTTGGTTAATGATTAGGGGTTTGATGAAGGTCAGCTGGTGTGTTTG
Organism: Brienomyrus brachyistius; assembly: GCF_023856365.1. Taxonomy (NCBI): domain Eukaryota; kingdom Metazoa; phylum Chordata; class Actinopteri; order Osteoglossiformes; family Mormyridae; genus Brienomyrus; species Brienomyrus brachyistius. The sequence continues at coordinate 77,335 of NW_026042622.1, read as the reverse complement.
CGGAACCATGTTCGAGGTAAAATACAGGATCATTGGGATGCCTGTTTGTATATGGTAGTTCGGTGTCCCCAAGATCAGGGTGCAGTTTACTCTGCAACTCCAATGGAGGGGGACGGGGTTGTCCGTCAAGTTCACCGAACAGAGTTGCGTCCAGTACCACAGGGGGTTGTTATGTCAGGGGAAGATGTTCTGGTAATGTCTCCTGAGTCTGGGTTGCCCACAGGGGCAACAGAAATGGAATCGGATGAGGACTCTGTGATTTTACGGGGACAGGGCTGGTGGGAGGGGTCGCAATAGAGCATCCACAAGTAGGCCTCGTATAATGGAGGAGGTTATGTCCCCCCCGAGGTGTAGAGACCAGTTAAACGTTCGGTGAGGTCCACCACTGGTCATCATACCAACCCTTATAAGTTACCACGGTCAGTGAATGATCGTTCGGTTGGGGAGGAAGACCAGTGGTTTGGGGATAGAATTCTTAGCTGTGATCGTTGGGTCATCAATTTCATTTTGGGGGATGGATTGTAGCCAGGCAATTATAGGCAGGTATAGGAACTGCAGTTCGGACTGGAGGCATAGCCGGGGCGAGATGGCTGTGCATGTTCCGATGGTAGGGCATATTGGCAAAGGAGCAGGCACGGGAAAGACAGGCAGGGTCCTGATAGATTTGGTGGAGCATCGGCGGGCATATTGAATTTGCAGTGTAGCAGCCTTTCTGTTTGCTTGTTTCAGGGGTGAACAATCTTATCCGCAAAGGGCCGGTGTGTATGCAGGTTTTCGCTGCAACTCCCTAATTAGATTTCTAATTAGAGGACTGATTAGCTGAAGAGTCCTCATACCTGGTTTTGAAGAGCTGACCTAAAGGTTACCCCAAAAACCTGTTTTTTTTTTGTTTGAATGGGGCAGTGAGTCATGGGGTAAACTACTGTTCTTTAGGGGTTTTCAAGGTGGAATTACGGGTCGATAATTTTAAGGATCAGGTTGTAAACCTCCCTGGTGTTGCTTTAATATGTTTTATCTGAGGTTGTATCGTGTATTATCAAGCCAGCCGGCTTAGTGGCCTCGGGAGCGGGGTTTAGTGGGAGCAGCTGGCTAGTTTTATTTTCTTTTTTGTTTGTGTCTTTTTCTTTGTTGTATGTATATTTTGGGTTCATTATTAGGCAGGCTGGGCCTTTTGGCACCTGTAGTCTGGGTGCTGGATTGCCCATAGGGGTCTTTTTTATTGCTGTGATTTGCTGTGTCATTCACTAGTGTGATTTGTGCTGGATGTGTTTTTAAGGTTGTGCTGTGGCGTGTACCTGAGCAAACTTTGGGCAACCTGTTCTCTTGTTGGCTTTATTGACAAAGGGTGGATTAGTCTAATTACGGCCTGCTACAAATAGCTGCATATAACGTATAAAAAAAATCACCTTATGGGTGCTCCGTAGGGTAGCAAGATCTTGAGTTTTTTTTACAGTACTCGGGTACGTTTTAAAATTTTCGACCAATCAGCAAACATTATTCTGACAGCATAGCTGGGAAACCAATGAAAAGTGAGTGCAACGTTCTAGAACTTGACTTCGGGTTGACGCTCCCTATAAAAGAGCTGGGTACTGCTTCAAGGCGTTCAGTTGGCGCTACCTCCTGATAGAGTAGCACTGTACGGCTCTTGTTCCGTAAAACAACATCAAAAGGATGAAAAAAAAAACAATATTTAAAGAAGACGAAAAAAATCAATTTTTAAAGAAGACGAAAAAAACATCGTCTAAAAAAATAAGCCAAAAAAATAATATCCGAAGAAGGAAAAACATGCAAAGTAAAAAAAAACAAACAAAAATAAAAAACAATATCCAAAGAAGAAGGAAAAAAACATCCAAAGGGAGAAAAGAAGAACTGAAGGGCCAACGAGGTAGGAGGAAATACAAATTTAGTTTCAGCACCGTTGGAGTGCCAAGCCGTGAAAAGCATTTGGCCAGAAGACAAGGTAAGTGTTGTATCTGTTATTTTAAAACAGCGCTTTTCAAAATGCTGCTTTATAATCGTTTGAGATCGTTAGCCAGTGTGACAGCTGAAGGCTTTTTGAGTTTACCAACATAAAGTTTTATTTCTGTATTAGGACATTGTCAGGAACAATGATGTGTTCATCGCTATGATGTGGTCAAAAAGCGATGCATTGAATCTTAGAAACATTTGTGATTTTTCAAACGATGCTTTTCCTTTTATTTAATCAGTAAAATTTCCATCGGTTTTATATAGTGCCCCTTGAAATATGTCTTTAGCTCATTTTCCGGGCATTTTACTAGAATGCATCCTGAGAAATACACAAGCTCTGCTGCATTTCCGTGCCTCGATGTTTAGTGCCGAGTATAATTGTTGCAGTTGCCTTTTATATATTCCATGAGACCTGTTGGTACCAAGAGAAGTGTGAGACTGTCAGGGTGAATTTATCATACAATCGCACGCATAAATACCTGAGGGTTGCCAGTCCTTTTGCGTTGTTACAGGAGGACTAGAGCTGACGAGTGTGTTTCTACACACTATCAAGGGCATTGTAGTACAGTTTTCTCAGGTGGGAGAATGCTGCCGATCTCCTATTTGACAATACAGCCCTTGATATATTAGAATATTACAGAACTAGAAGCCTTTTGCAAGGAAGAATGTGAGAAAATCCCAAGTACAAGAACTGAAAGCCTTTCAGCTGGCTATAAGAAGCGCTTGTAAGCTGTGATATCTGGCAGAGGAGGTGTTACTAAGTACTGATTACGTAGGGTGCCCAAACTTTTGCAGAGTGCCATAATAATGTTTTTATTTTGTAATTTTGTTCAATTTATGGCATAAAAAGTAACTATTCATCAATGTTTGCTGAAAATATTGTGTATTTTTCCCCCAGTTCCTAAAGAGACTGTATTAACTGATATTGTTGCTTTTGTAATTGAAAAGATGTTATTTGTCAAGGGGTGCCAAACCTTTGCATAAGACTGTACACAGTGTGTGTATGTGTTTATGTGAGTGTGTGTCTGTGTGTGTGTGTATATATATATATATGTGTGTGTGTGTATATATTTCTGTATATGCATGTGTATATATATATTTATATATAGTTCACACACATTCAAACTTATTTGAATACACATTCAAAATTATTTTTATTATTATTATTTTCGTTTTTTTTTTTTTTTGTGTTTTAAAATTTTTTATTTTTGCAATGGAAATAAAAATAAAGCAGTCCTCCGTAGAGGAGGGGTGGTGGAGGGAATATATATATATATATACATATATATAAAATAATTGTCACACAACTGGGGTGACATGCCTTTCCTGCTCACCCAATTTTAGTGCACTTTAGTTATGCATAATGACCTTCTAGTCTCGATACACCCATATATATATATGTATATATATATATAGTTTTTTTTGTTTTTTTTTTTGCAATAGACAATAAAAATAACGCAGTTCTCCATAAAGGAGGGATGGTGGATGGAATATATATATACATATATATAAAATAATTGTCACACAACCTGGGTGACATGCCTTGCCTGCTCACCCAGTTTTAGTGCACCTTAGTTATTCATAATGACCATCTAGTCTCGATACACCCATAAATATATATGTATATATATATAGTTTTTTTTGTTTTTTTTTTTGCAATAGACAATAAAAATAACGCAGTTCTCCATAAAGGAGGGATGGTGGATGGAATATATATATACATATATATAAAATAATTGTCACACAACTTGGGTGACATGCCTTGCCTGCTCACCCAATTTTAGTGCAACTTAGTTATCCATAATGACCAACTAGTCTCGATACACCCATATATATATATATATGTACATATATATATAGTTTTTTTATTAGCAATAGAAAAGAAAAATAACGCAGTTCTCCGTAAAGGAGGGATGGTGGATGGAATATATATATATATATATACATTTACATAAAATAATTGTCACACAACCTGGGTGACATGCCTTGCCTGCTCACCCAATTTTAGTGCACCTTAGTTATCCATACTGACCATCTAGTCTCGACACACCCATATATATATATATATATATATATATATATATTTATATGTATATATATAGAAATTTTTTTTTTTTCTTGTGTTTTTTTTTCGCAATGGATATTAAAAATAAAGCAGTCCTCCGTAAAGGAGGGGTGGTGGAGGGAATATATATATACATATATATATAAAATAATTGTCACACAACCTGGGTGACATGCCTTGCCTGCTCACCCAATTTTAGTGCAACTTAGTTATCCATAATGACCAACTAGTCTCGATACACCCATATATATATATATATATGTACATATATATAGTTTTTTTATTAGCAATAGAAAAGAAAAATAACGCAGTTCTCCGTAAAGGAGGGATGGTGGATGGAATATATATATATATATATATATATATATATATATATATATATATATATATATATATATATATATACATTTATATAAAATAATTGTCACACAACCTGGGTGACATGCCTTGCCTGCTCACCCAATTTTAGTGCACTTTAGTTATCCATACTGACCATCTAGTCTCGACACACCCATATATATATATATATATATATATATATATATATATATATATATATATGTATATATATATAGATATTTTTTCTTTTTCTTGTGTTTTTTTTCGCAATGGATATTAAAAATAAAGCAGTCCTCCGTAAAGGAGGGGTGGTGGAGGGAATATATATATACATATATATATAAAATAATTGTCACACAACCTGGGTGACATGCCTTGCCTGCTCACCCAATTTTAGTGCAACTTAGTTATCCATAATGACCAACTAGTCTCGATACACCCATTGTTAGGTTGAAGAAACTGTTAGTAATCATTTGTTATCATTTCTGTATAATCAGCAATGAGTGTAAATATGTATATACATTATTTTGTTTTCCTTTACCTTCATACTTTAGATTATATTAGTTTACACGTATCCTGAGCACGTGTTTAAATAGTTGTCCACCTGAGTAAAACCAGAACTTCTTCTTACTCTCACAGTCTTTTCTTTGTTCTCACTCCAAGACCCCTGCCCCCCATTGACTATAAATAAAGGTGCCAAGGGGAACCACCCTTTGTAACACATTCCTTTGTAGCCTAGCATGCAGAGAGTGTGGTTACCCTTGTGCAAGTAAAACTCTAAGTGTGTTGTCTCGTAATTAATGGTGTGTACAGAGTTGGAGTGGAAAGCCTGTCGCTTTCTCCAACATATACTGTACTGTAGTTTGGTCCTGTGTGCAGAGTTGGAGTGGAAAGCCTGACGCTTTCTCCAACATATAATTTGGTCCTTCGAGCCGGATTCGAGGACACCTGACGACATCGCCAGCACGCCGAGAGGAGCGACACTGAAGCCTGCCGGCAGCCACTCGGAGACGGGTGCAGAAAAGACCTGTGACGTGAATTCGTCATCAGGCCGGTGGTTAGAACTGCGCTCGACGTCTGGTTATGTCTGACGGACCTCGGTGGCGGAACACAGGCACACAGGACAGGTGAGACAACAAAGGTTATTCAGCGAAATAACCGGGTCAATTGACGTGGGTTAGGCTTAGCCGTAATTAAGCAGAAAAGGGGTTAGGCTTAGCCGTAATTAAGCGAAATATGAACATGCATGTATTGTGTGAATGACTGGACTAAGACTATTAAAGAGGCTTAGAGTTGCTTCTGTCAGTCCATTTCTTATTTTGCCTGGTGGGAAAGAAGTACTGGTGATTGAAGGATCAAGGACGGGTTTCATCCCTGAAAACCGATACCGCTGCACGAACAGCGTGTAGTAGAAGGCCGTATTGGTGTCCTCCCATATATCTTGTACCAGTGAATTTCCACCCAGGACCTGTGTAGTGCGGAGACGGGAAAGAAAAAAAATGGGAAAGAATCAGAGTAAGAGGATTGAACTAGAGGGAGATGAGAAGTTTATGGAAGGATATAAACCAGGTTCAGGACAAATAAGTAATCAGAGGTGGAGAAAAAAACATGGGTTTGAAGGGAAACTCCACACTCCAGATATCTTAAAATTACAAGGAAATTTAAGACTAGAAATGTTACAAACCTTGAAGAAAGGAAAATTGGAGAAAAGGAAAAAAGAATATAAGTATTCAGATAATTGGTTGGAACAAAGTAAGTTAAGAGATGTACGTAGAAAGCAGAAAAAGGATGATAGAAAGGATAAATTAACTGCAGCCGCTCTAATCACTTTAGATGATGAGACGGTGGCCAAAATAAAACATAGAGAAAATAGACCACCAACACCACCACTATTGCCTGCCCCTATGCAACCCGTAGATAGAAGGGAAATAAAACAACCATCAGCTATGGGCACAATACCAAAGAAGCCATCAGCTCTTCCTTCTTCCCCCATTATAACTAGGAGTAGAGATCCTACGTTATACCCTGTGCGCGATCTAGCTACTGCTAAGATTCGATGGCATCCGCGAAATGAAGGCATTGATATTGATAGTGAAGAGGAAGAAATAGAATTACAATGCCCCCTAGTGGAGGTGGCAAACCCTAATAGAGAGCCAGATGGAGGACCTGAAACAATGTTAGTCTATAGACCATGGACAGCTGAAGATAGAACGGCAGCATTAAAAGGAATACCTCCTGTTGATGAAGGGGTACCAGAATTTTGGACAGCAATATTGGAACTACAGAGCAGTTTCCACCTGAATGGTAGAGAAATGTTCCAGTGTTTAAGACAGCTGTTCAATCATAAATGGGGAAGAGTAGCAGGAGACTTTACTGGTCATGGACCAGACAATCAACCACTTGCACATAATTCACAAGCTCTGCAACAGAGTATGGAGCAATTACATGGAAGGATAGAGACAGTGTTTATGAGACGAGCAGATTATGGCAGAATTGCACAATGCAAGCAAAAAGATGGAGAAGAGCCAGAGGATTTTATGGATAGGATGAGAGTGGTGTTTAGAGGGAATTCAGGAATTCCTTATAATGAGGAAAATGGAGGAGTTTATCAGCAACAGTTAAAACGTGCGTTCATCACAGGGCTAAAACCTGAACTGAAGAGATACATAGATAAACATTGGGTACATCAGAATACTGGTTCAGTACAGCAAGCCCTAGAATATGCCCAACACGCCCATACAGCACAAAAACAGAAATCAGACGCAGTGTTTGCTGCTAATGATACTGTTGCAATAATACATATGAATCCTCCGGGGAGGGGAGGGTTCAGAGGAAGGTCACGAGGCCGAGGAAGGGGGAGAGGTGCTTTTAGGAGCAATCAGCGAAATTTATTACAGCAAGATAACACTTGCTGGACATGCGGAAAACTTGGGCACTTAGCTAGGCAATGTAGAACCAAGTTTATAAACAACCCAAATTCCACAGAGAATCAATGACAATTAGCCTGTGAACTATCAAAAGAGCCAGATAAGCTGCAAAAACAGGATGAGACAGAAGAGATAGATTTGCAAGCAGTTTACCAGCTGCTAGCACTAAAACAACTTGAAGAACTACCAAAACGAAGGCTTATTATAAATGGGAAAATATATGAGTGCCTATGTGATACAGGAGCCTGTAGGACAGTGTTAACCACTAGCCCTCCAAGGGTCACCTTTTCTTCGTCCTCCATAAATATCCGAACTGCAGGAGGCCAAGCTGAAAGTCATCAATTGACAAATCCAGTTAGCATAAAAGATGAGGAAACAGAGTTAGAATGTCACGCCCAAGTGCTAATAAGCCCTTCATGTCCAGTCAATCTGTTAGGAAGGGATCTTATGATACAAATGGGTATTAGTGTGATTGCAACACCCACTGGCATGAAGGCTATAGTAGAAAAGCAAACTTTCGTGATACATGGCATGTCAGCTCCACAGTATTATTGGTCCCTAGATCTGGGGGGGACAGCACAGACACGTGAAATATTGAGAAAAACTAGAGAAAAGCAGTCCCCTAAACAAACCCAGTTCATGCCTGACGATGCCTTACACGTCACTATGTGGTACAAAGGCACCCTAGGACCAGATTATGCCTATGACAAAACGTTTCATGCCCTTCAAGACACTTGTATCACCTTACAACATATATATGTTAACTCCACTACTGGCTTTTCTGCTGCTTCAGTCATCTTATCTAATAAACAACAGGCTGTGTTCAGAGGGGAAACACCACACGTATCTCTATCAAAACCACCTCAGATGCAGTGGAGGGACGTAGAGATGTTCTTACGAGATTCCATGCACAGTTACAATAACTACCAACCCGTACCTGGCTCCTTTTGGAGCTATGACAAAAAACACAATGTGTGGCGGTTTCCTTTGGGATGGAGAGTTCAAACCACTCTCACCACACACTTGCAGGACCCAACCTGACAAATTTTTCCAACCCTGGAGGAGGGATCATGTCCAGATCTAGATCGCCTCCCGGAAGGGTTGTGGTCGTCCTCCCCCACTGATGTAGGACTGGTAAAGGGGTTTCCACCTTACAAAGTAATTGTGAAATCAGAACACCGTCCGGTAGTTAGACAATACCCGTTAAAACCTGAAGCAGAGAAAGGTATAGCCCCTGTAGTGCAGGATATGTTGGCATCAGGAATATTGCGAGAGGCTCCTGAGGCCACTTGCAATACTCCTATATTCCCCGCCCAGAAGGGACATACAGGGAAATGGCGCATGGTGCAGGATTTAAGACCAGTAAATGAAATAGTACAACATGCTGCACCAGATGTGCCTAATCCACACCTTTTGTTAAATTCCTTGTCCCCTGACAAGAAGTATTTTTCAGTAGTGGATCTGAGTAATGCCTTTTTCTCAGTACCACTACATCCTGATTCACAACACTTATTTGGTTTCACTTATAAAGGACATAAATACACATACACTAGACTCCCTCAAGGGTTTTCAGAAAGTCCACATGTATATACAATGGCACTACGCTATTCAATGAGTTCCTGTAAAATACCATCCCATAGTCAAGTGCTATTGTATGTAGATGATATATTAATTGCTTCAGATACAAAACAGCATTGCAAAGAAGCCACACTGTTAGTGTTACAGCATTTGTATGATACAGGACATAAAGCATCAAAACAAAAATTACAGTATTGCAGAGAGGAAGTTATATATCTTGGACATAAACTCTCCCAACAAGGTCGATCATTATTAGAAACTAGAAAACAGGCAATACAAGAGGCACCAAAGCCAAAGACTAAACAGCAAATGATGTCCTTCTTAGGACTTTGCAATTATTGCAGGGAATGGTTACCTGATTATGCTGCACTCGTTCAACCTTTACAAACCCTGATTTATGGGAAGGACATGGCACTGAAAGATAAAATTCAGTGGACAAAAGAAGGAGAATTGGCATTCACAAACTTAAAAATGATGTTACAAACTAATGTGACACTTGCTCTGCCAGATTATCAACAACCATTTATTCTATGTGTTGATGCAAATCAAGGGTATATGAAGGCAGTATTAACACAGCCATTCGGCGCAAAAGAGAGGCCATTGGCGTTCTATTCTAAACGATTAGATGCAGTGGCAGCTGGTTTTCCGCAGTGTTTGCAGGCATGTGCAGCTGCTGCAGAAGCAGTGAAATTATCAGCAGAATTAGTGTTGTGTCACCCACTCACTTTGAAGGTGCCACATTCAGTTTCTTTAGTTTTACTGCAGACGCCACTGCCATTCCTCACACATGTTAGACATCTGACCCTAGTCTCACTCCTGCTTTCACAGTCAAACATCACAATACAGCGATGTGGTCCTCTCAACCCTAGCACCCTTCTTCCGACAGCGGAAGATGGAGAGCCACATTCGTGCAAAGCAGTTGTGGAAGAACAAACCAAACCAAGAGCAGATATTTTACAGACCCCAATACCAGATTCAACAGTTGTTTTTGTAGATGGATCAGCATCAAAAAATGACATGGGGAAGAACAAGGTCGGATATGCTGTAGTTACATCTACTGAAGTGTTGGAGGCCAATGCACTTCCCCCTGCTTGTTCAGCACAAGCGGCTGAACTCTATGCTGTAATTAGGGCATGTGAGCTCTTCAAAAACAAGCCACTTACAATATACACTGATAGTCAATATGTGTTTGGAGCTGTTCATCACCATGCAAGAGTGTGGAAAAATAGAGGATTCAAGACATCGCAAGGAACATCTTTAACTCATACGAACCTATTACTCAGGTTGTTAGATGTTGTGCAATTACCAAATTGCCTTGCGATATGCAAATGTAAGGCACACCAAACTGATGCTTCCGCAATAGCTAAAGGAAACAGTTTTGCGGACATGACGGCAAAAAGTGCTGCACAAAAACAACCTGCCTTAAATGTTACAGATGTCTTGTTGATAGATAGTGATGTACTATGTGATGCACAGACTCATGCACCTAAAACAGAAATACAGAGCTGGATTAAGAGAGGAGCAATACAGCAAGGGAAAACTTATTATATGAATGACAAGCCCATCCTACCAAAAAATTTATACAAGACAGCTGCCTTAGTGAGCCATGGAAACACCCATGTCTCAACAGGAGGGATGGTACATATTATTCAACAATACTTTTATACTATAAATTTTTCTGATTATGCAAAACAATTTTGTCGAGCGTGCTTAATTTGCTGTAAACACAATGCACAAGGCAACATAAGGCCAAAACGTGGCCAGTTTCCCGCAGCTGAGTATCCATTTCAAATTGTACATATGGATTTCATTGAATTATCTTGGTCACAAGGGAAGAAGTGTTGCCTAGTCGTTATAGACACCTTTTCTAAGTGGGTAGAAATATACCCTGTAAAACACTGTGATGCAATGACCGTTGCAAAATGTTTGGTAGGCCATTATTTCCCTACCTATGGCATACCTCATATTATAAGATCGGACAATGGGACTCATTTTGTAAATCAGACCATGTCCCTTTGCTCACAAGCATTAGGGTTTACGATCAAAAATCATTGTGCTTATCACCCCCAGAGCGCAGGCTTGGTGGAAAGGACCAACGGCACCATTAAAACAAGGCTCAGAAAGACAGTGGAAGAGACAAAAAGACCGTGGCCAGAATGTTTGTCTCTAGTAAAATTATGGATGAGAATAACTCCCACTCCTGCAGGATTGACACCATTTGAAATAGTGTATGGTAGACCGTTTCCCTTAGCAACCGAAATGAGTGATATAGGAAAAGCAGACAGAGAAAATACGTTAGCCGATTGGATGCGTAAGCTATTATCATCACAACAAAAACATAACCCCAGTAGTCTGCCAGTAAATTCTGTTTCTGTTCAACAGGATAATCTGCAGCCAGGAGATTGGATCCTGGTCAAGGTCCTGTTGCGAAAGGATTGGAGCACGCCTCGGTGGGACGGACCTTATCAAGTCCTGCTCACAACACCAACAGCGGTGAAAATAGCAGAGCGACCTTCCTGGATACATAAGAGTCACTGTAAGCCCATCAAGCCCGTATCAGAGACCTCTGTACCTTCGGAGTAGCAGTGGAAGTCCGCTACAAAGGCGCAGCAATCAATAGGATACTGACGTCTCAACCCGGTGAAGAAAACAGCTGATCTGCACTCCATTTAGAATGGCTCTGATTGGGTGGGGATGTGGTAAGGTAACTCTCGGTGTAATTCTCTTTATGGGAATTGTTGGTCTGCTTCTGCACTCACCAGAGCAGGTGTTTCGCCCACCTAGATGGACACATGACGGCTCCCACCTGAGACCTATCTCCACAAATGAGACCCATCCTTTCCTACAAAACTACTGGTACCGTTATGTTTATGATTCAGCAAAGAAAGACAATTTAACTAATTGTTATGTCTGTACCCACATGCCATCTCATGCCGATGGATTAACTATATATGGGAAACCTATGAATAAGTCACAAGCAAAGTGTGCTGCCTCTTTTGCAGGTGTAGGCTATCAGCATGATAATATAAAAATAAATGATACAGATCCATATACTGCTGGTTTGGATAATGGCGTATGTGCACAGCAGTTTTGGATCGATTTTGCTATAAAAGTGTCAAATATATCCTTACCTTTATCTGTCCACCTGAACATGGACCCTAAAACATTTAATCACTCAATGTGTTATGACCAAATGAACGGCACCCATCATATGGGGAACACCACCAACTGTGCCCAAATACTAGTACACGGAGAAGGTGCCCCGGTAAACATAAGTGGATTTAGTAATGGCACCTACTGGGTGCAAGGAGTAGCTTGGTTATGTGGACCCCGCGCATATTTCGTTTTGCCCTATAACTGGTATGGTGTGTGCGCTCCAATCTTTGTGTCAGACCATACTTTCCTGGTGTCACTGTCATCTACACCAGCGAACCGCAGGCGCCGGTCCATCATAACTACAGCTTCTCTCCATCCTCATGACAGTGTCTGGGGTTCAGATGTTCCCCAGGAGTTCAAACATTGGTCTACAGACCAGAAAGTATTAATGTCTCTTTTTCCCTGGGTAGGAACAGCAAAGAATACGTTACGATTAGAAACTATTGATTATCGTTTGGGGCTGTTCATAAATAACTCCATCATAATAAATGAGCAACAGAATGGTGAGATAGATGCTATTAAACAGATGGTCATTCAGAATAGAATGGTTTTAGACATACTTACTGCTGCACAAGGTGGTGTGTGCGTGCTTTTAAATAATACCTGCTGTACATATATTCCCGATAATGTGCACTCACCCAACATGACTACAGCCTTGGACCGTCTGCGAGAACTTCAAAAGATCATGACCTTAGACCCTCATGCTGGCCCCTCATGGTTGGACTGGTTTCTTACTGGGTCCTGGTGGCAGTTACTGCTAAAGTTCTCACTCCCCATTCTTGTTACATTATTATTTGTATGTTGTTGTTTCATTTGTATTATACCCTGCCTCCGTTCCATGATACAACATACTTTTAGTTCTGTTTTTCTGCTATACACTGCAGAAGAACGAATGGATTTACTAACCTTGTCTAGCCCTCTTAATAATGATGATGATGTGATCTGAATGACGGTTGTGCTGAAAGTGTTTTTGCAATTTGTACAATACTGATGCTTCTGATCATACTGTCATGATAAACAGGAGGGACTGTTAGGTTGAAGAAACTGTTAGTAATCATTTGTTATCATTTCTGTATAATCAGCAATGAGTGTAAATATGTATATACATTATTTTGTTTTCCTTTACCTTCATACTTTAGATTATATTAGTTTACACGTATCCTGAGCACGTGTTTAAATAGTTGTCCACCTGAGTAAAACCAGAACTTCTTCTTACTCTCACAGTCTTTTCTTTGTTCTCACTCCAAGACCCCTGCCCCCCATTGACTATAAATAAAGGTGCCAAGGGGAACCACCCTTTGTAACACATTCCTTTGTAGCCTAGCATGCAGAGAGTGTGGTTACCCTTGTGCAAGTAAAACTCTAAGTGTGTTGTCTCGTAATTAATGGTGTGTACAGAGTTGGAGTGGAAAGCCTGTCGCTTTCTCCAACATATACTGTACTGTAGTTTGGTCCTGTGTGCAGAGTTGGAGTGGAAAGCCTGACGCTTTCTCCAACACCCATATATATATATATATATGTACATATATATAGTTTTTTTATTAGCAATAGAAAAGAAAAATAACGCAGTTCTCCGTAAAGGAGGGATGGTGGATGGAATATATATATATATATATATACATTTATATAAAATAATTGTCACACAACCTGGGTGACATGCCTTGCCTGCTCACCCAATTTTAGTGCACTTTAGTTATCCATACTGACCATCTAGTCTCGACACACCCATATATATATATATATATATATATATATATATATATATATATATATATGTATATATATATAGATATTTTTTCTTTTTCTTGTGTTTTTTTTTCGCAATGGATATTAAAAATAAAGCAGTCCTCCGTAAAGGAGGGATGGTGGATGGAATATATATATAAAATAATTGTCACACAACCGGGGTGACATGCCTTGCCTGCTCACCCAATTTTAGTGCACCTTAGTTATTCATAATGACCATCTAGTCTCGATACACCCATAAATATATATGTATATATATATAGTTTTTTTATTAGCAATAGAAAAGAAAAATAACGCAGTTCTCCGTAAAGGAGGGATGGTGGATGGAATATATATATATATATATATACATTTATATAAAATAATTGTCACACAACCTGGGTGACATGCCTTGCCTGCTCACCCAATTTTAGTGCACTTTAGTTATCCATAATGACCATCTAGTCTCGATACACCCATGAATATATATGTATATATATATATATATATATATATATATATATATATATATATATATATATATATAGTTTTTCTGTTTTTTTTTTGCAATAGACAATAAAAATAACGCAGTTCTCCGTAAAGGAGGGATGGTGGATGGAATATGTATATGCATATATATAAAATAATTGTCACACAACCTGGGTGACATGCCTTGCCTGCTCACCCAATTTTAGTGCACCTCAGTTATCCATACTGACCATCTAGTCTCGACACACCCATATATATATATATATATATATATATATATATGTATATATATAGATATTTTTTCTTTTTCTTGTGTTTTTTTTTCGCAATGGATATTAAAAATAAAGCAGTCCTCCGTAAAGGAGGGGTGGTGGAGGGAATATATATATACATTTATATAAAATAATTGTCACACAACTGGGGAGACATGCCTTGCCTGCTCACCCAATTTTAGTGCACCTTAGTTATCCATAATGACCAACTAGTCTCGATACACCCATAATATATATATATATATATGTACATATATATAGTTTTTTTATTAGCAATAGAAAAGAAAAATAACGCAGTTCTCCGTAAAGGAGGGATGGTGGATGGAATATATACATACATATATATAAAATAATTGTCACACAACCTGGGTGACATGCCTTGCCTGCTCACCCAATTTTAGTGCAACTTAGTTATCCATAATGACCAACTAGTCTCGATACACCCATAAATATATATGTATATATATAGTTTTTTTTTTTTCGCAATGGACAATAAAAATAACGCAGTTCTCCGTAAAGGAGGGATGGTGGATGGAATATATATATAAAATAATTGTCACACAACCGGGGTGACATGCCTTGCCTGCTCACCCAATTTTAGTGCACCTTAGTTATTCATAATGACCATCTAGTCTCGATACACCCATAAATATATATGTATATATATGTATTGTTTTTTTTTTTTTTTTTTTTTGCAATAGACAATAAAAATAGCGCAGTTCTCCATAAAGGAGGGATGGTGGATGGAATATATATATACATATATATAAAATAATTGTCACACAACCTGGGTGACATGCCTTGCCTGCTCACCCAATTTTAGTGCAACTTAGTTATCCATAATGACCAACTAGTCTCGATACACCCATATATATATATATATATATATGTACATATATATAGTTTTTTTATTAGCAATAGAAAAGAAAAATAACACAGTTCTCCGTAAAGGAGGGATGGTGGATGGAATATATATATATATATATATATATATATATATATATATATATATATATATATATATATATATACATTTATATAAAATAATTGTCACACAACCTGGGTGACATGCCTTGCCTGCTCACCCAATTTTAGTGCACTTTAGTTATCCAGAATGACCATCTAGTCTCGATACACCCATGAATATATATGTATATATATATATATATATATATATATATATATATATATATATAGTTTTTCTGTTTTTTTTTTGCAATAGACAATAAAAATAACGCAGTTCTCCATAAAGGAGGGATGGTGGATGGAATATGTACATGCATATATATAAAATAATTGTCACACAACCTGGGTGACATGCCTTGCCTGCTCACCCAATTTTAGTGCACCTTAGTTATCCATACTGACCATCTAGTCTCGATACACCCATATATATATATATATATATATATATATATATATATATATATATATATATATATATATATATATATATATACATGTACATATATATAGTTTTTTTATTAGCAATAGAAAAGAAAAATAACGCAGTTCTCCGTAAAGGAGGGATGGTGGATGGAATATATATATATATATATACATTTATATAAAATAATTGTCACACAACCTGGGTGACATGCCTTGCCTGCTCACCCAGTTTTAGTGCACCTTAGTTATCCATAATGACCATCTAGTCTCGATACACCCATAAATATATATGTATATATATATATATATATATATATAGTTTTTTTATTTTTTTCGTAATGGACAATAAAAATAACGCAGTTCTCTGTAAAGGAGGGATGGTGGATGGAATATATATATACATATATACATTTATATAAAATAATTGTCACACAACCTGGGTGACATGCCTTGCCTGCTCACCCAGTTTTAGTGCACCTTAGTTATCCATACTGACCATCTAGTCTCGATACACCCATAAATATATATACTGAACAAAAATATAAACGCAACACTCTTGTTTCTGCTCCCATTTTTCATGAGATGGACTTAAAGACCTACAATTCATTCCAGATACACAATATTACCATTTCTCTCAAACATTTCTCACAAATCAGTCTAAATGTGTGATAGTGAGCACTTCTGCTTTGCTGAGATAATCCATCCCACCTCACAGGTGTGCCACATCAAGATGCTGATCTGACATCATGGGTAGTGCACAGGTGTACCTTATACTGCCCACAATAAATGGCCACCCTGGAATGTGCAGTTTTTTGCTTTATTGGGGGTCTGGGGACTCAGAACCGGTCAGTATCTGGTGTGACCACCATTTGCCTCATACAATGCAACACATCTTCTTCGCATAGAGTTTATCAGATTGTCAATTGTGGCCTGTGGAATGTTGGTCCACTCCTCTTCAATGGCTGTGCGAAGTTGTTGGATATTAGTGGGAACTGGTACACGCTGTCGTATACGCCGGTCAAGCACATCCCAAACATGCTCAACGGGTGACATGTCCGGTGAGTATGCTGGCCATGCAAGAACTGGGACATTTTCAGCTTCCAAGAACTGTGTACAGATCCTTGCAACATGGGGCCGTGCATCATCTGTCTGAGTGGCTGGTCTCAGACGATCTTGGAGGTGAACCTGCTGGATGTGGAGGTCCTGGGCTGGTGTGCTTACACGTGGTCTGCGGTTGTGAGGCCGGTTGGATGTACTGCCATATTCTCTGAAACGCCTTTGGAGACGGCTTATGGTTGAGAAATGAACATTCAATGCACGAGCAACAGATCTGGTTGACATTCCTGCTGTCAGCATGCCAATTGCACGCTCCCTCAATGCTTGTGGCATCTGTGGCATTTTGCTGTGAGACAAAACTGCACATTCCAGGGTGGCCTTTTATTGTGGGCAGTATAAGGTACACCTGTGCACTACCCATGATGTCAGATCAGCATCTTGATGTGGCACACCTGTGAGGTGGGATGGATTATCTCAGCAAAGCAGAAGTGCTCACTATCACACATTTAGACTGATTTGTGAGAAATGTTTGAGAGAAATGGTAATATTGTGTATCTGGAATGAATTGTAGATCTTTAAGTCCATCTCATGAAAAATGGGAGCAAAAACAAAAGTGTTGCGTTTATATTTTTGTTCAGTGTATGTATATGTATACATATAGTTTTTTTTGTGTAGTTTTTTTTGTGTTTGTGAAAACGGGTCTTTAATCGGGGAAACGGAGCGGGTAGAGCAGGACGGAACGCAGGCATTGACAAACTACAATGACGGACAGGGCAAACAGGTAAGACCAGGACTTAAAATAGGTCATGACTAATCAAAGTAATCGGGCAAAGCAGGAGACGATCAGGGAAGCACACGTGGGTAATCAGGGGGCGTGGCACACACGAGGAGCGGACAAGCCGGGCATATATGTATATCTATATAAAACCTCATTAATGAGGGACAGGGAACAGAACGGACAGACAGAACTGGCACAGGGGAAGGAGCCAGGACAAGACTTGACATAAGACAGGAAAGGCAGAGAAACAGATCAGAAAGGGGGACACGGAGGGAACAGGCAGGACAAAAGGACCGGGAGTGAACGAAGGGAACATCGGGGAAAGAGGAGCAGAAGCCAGAGGGACGAGGGACAAAGAGAGGAGGGACAGAGACAGGAGGAACAAAGCGAGGGGGAGCAGAGGCAGGAGGGACAAAGACGGGAGGCCAGGGAGAGAAGGAGGGGGAACCAAGAGGAGCCCGAGGGAGACCCAGCGGGCGACGGGAGGCAGCCGGAAGGGCTGCAGGCGGCCGGGAGGCCGGAGCCGGAGGGGCCGAGGAGACGGGGTGAGGGACAGACGCAGGGACGAAGGAGGGAGTCGGAGGGGAGACCAGGGAAGGGGACGAAGGAGCTGGAAGGGACCCTGGCGAGGGCAAGGAGAGAGGGGGAGCCGCAGCAGACGGCGACGTCCTCCGACACGCCAGAGCGGGAGGACCAGCAGGCGAATGAGGAGCCGCCGTCGGGGGGCCCGCAGGCAACCGATAAGACGCCGGAGGAGGGACCGAGGCAGGGCGACGAGGCCGCGGAGGGGGACCCGCAGACGACAGCCGACCCGGAGGGCCAGGACCCGCAGGTGCCGACCAAGCCCTAGCGCCGGCGAGGGAGGGCGAGCCAGGGGGCTGGGCGGGTGGGACCCCAGCCGTGCGTCTGTGTCCTCTCCCCTTATGGGACACAGACATAAGGACCTGCGGCCGGGGTCGGGCTCGTCGGGGTGAGGGTACCAGAGTCACAGGGGGAGAAGGGACTGGAGTGGGGCCAGGGACTGGAGCTGCAGGCTGCAGAGGGGGCGCCTGCCCGGGAGCTGCAGGCAGGGAAAGCGCCTCGGACGTGGGCGCGGTAGCTGCAGGCAGCGGAGACGGCTGCTCGGGCTCTGGGGCCGCAGGGGGCACTTATTTTATTATATAAAATAAGTGTCACACAACCGGGGTGACATGCCTTGCCTGCTTGTGGGATGAGGAAGACTCAGGGACTGGAAATGGGATTAAAACTGAAGATGTGCTCATTCCTTTGTGTATTTACAAATTTTCCTTCCGTCAGACATGAGGAGTTTGCTGCTATATTTGGCACTAATAGAGATTCTGATGCTGCTATTTTTATTGTCTATTAGTTTGTTATTATTTACAAGGTTCTGTTGTGTTTTTGCATTTTTCTCTTCTGGTTAATTAACTGCTGTCTGTTTGCTGTGAAGTATGAGTGTGGTGAGTAAGACTCAGGGACTGGAAGTGGGATTACAACTAAAGATAACATGCTTATTCCTTTTTGTATTGTTTACAAATTTCCTTCCGTCAAACATGAGGAGTTTGCTGCTATATTGTGCACTAACAGAGATTCTGATGCTGCTATTTTTATTGTTTATAAATGTGTTATTGTTTCCAAGTTGAGTATTCAATAAATGCTAAATTGAGAAATTTTGTGTATCGTTTGTTATTATTAGTGTGATATTTTACCATGCAAATAGAGGGGAAAACGTCCAATTATCGGCCAAAAAAAATCAGCAGCATATATCGGCCATCGCCTGACCCTTGACTTGAAAAACCCATATCGGTCGACCTCTAGTAACAGTACATTCTGTCCAATTCATCCATCGAGTTAAGTCACACACCCACTTGAGGGGGCACTCCGGCAGACGTGAGGATGGGGATGTTCTTTCCGCTATAACATCCACTGCAGAAGTACATCTCGCTCCTGTTCACAGGGCTTACTTCAATGATGAAGCAGGGCTGGTTGTCTGGACAAGAAGTTGTCCTGCTGCTGGGTCTCGGTGCCGTTTTTCCACCTAAGCTTGAAGGTGGAAATGTGTTCCAACTTGGTCCCTGGGACTGCAGCATAGCCAAACATCGCGAGCAGCGTCGGCCACACCCACCACCAGAACCATCACACCGTCCTATACACATAAAGAAGAACTAAAACATAGAGTGTTGTGACAATCTATGCGTTAATGTTTGGCAGCATAGGTGATTCATTAAAATTATACCGAAGAATGGAAAATGTGATATTTAGAATATTTTTTGCCATTTAGTAGCTAATTTAAGCACTTACCCAATGCCTCAATTTGTTTTAGGTCAGTAATGTCTGAGCCAAAAGAATGAATGTATGAATTTAATACAATTCACCCACTCCCACCCACACACAAATCTGAAATTCAATTTAAGACACTTCTTAAACATTAGTGCATTAACAAAAAAGGAAAATCTTAAGAGATTCAGTAGGATTTTCTATGTTAGACTTAAGCTAATAGTTCAATAGTTTTTACATATTTCAATATACCAATTTGACTTTAATGTTGAAACAGATGCTAAAACATGGAATAATTTCATAACTAGAGAAACATGTTATTCACAAACACTAGCAAAGGTAGCTTATAGTTAAGCTTACTTAAGTCAGCAAGTCAGGCTACAGTGTGTAAGAATAGTCGTAAACGATAATTTGTCTCAGTCTTACATGACAGAATAAGTAAACAGAAAATATAAAATGGCTGAAACAGCGTCATTAACGCCAGCTACAGTAGAGGCGCAGAAAAGGTGTCATGACTGAAGTATTCCCAAACTCTGGAAGACCGTATGCGAGCCTTTTTTGCCGCGTGTTTCTCCAGAGGCTCCGGAGCTCCGCTGGTTGACACAGCCATGTTGGTTCATGTGCAGGGGGACGAGCGGCAAATTTCTTTTTTGCAGGGTGGTAGGTGATGTCTCATTAATATTTATGAGAGAAGTGCTACATGATTGGCCAGTGCATGCCTTACAAAATGGTGCGGCACTGCATCCAAGCCTGCGGCACTCAGAGTCACAAATACAGTGGAAACCATTTGTAGTAATTACGTCTGTCTGGCTGATTTCCAACTAATTGATATTTGTATATTTATTACATGAATATAAGGTAATATAAGGTAATAGAAGAGGTATTTAATGGTTTTCCATCTGAGGAATTTGCAAAAAACTGCAGTGCATGATGGGTCGGACCTAAAGGCTGCCTTAACGTCCTCATCTGTATGACGACATACATCAAGACTAGGAAGGTGCATAATGTTCATGTCTGGTTGCGTTTGTTGGTCCAGAAAGTAATTCAATTTCGCCATGTAGGTTACGTTCTTAAAAACTGCTTGGATATAGCCCGATTATATGCTGTGGGCCTTTTAATTTCTTTGTTTACCAGGTAGGCTACCTTCTTTAAACTGCGTTTTGTTAGACTACATATTTAGGGAGGTCTTTATAAATTTATAGTAGTCTTCATAAATATGTACATAGTTTAGCCTAACCCAGCCACTTAAGGGAGAAAGCCAGCTCAACTAGGTGTCGGTCCCAAGCCCGGATTAATGGGGAGGGTTGGCGTCAAGAAATAAAGAGACTGTATCTTCACTGCATGACTGATGTCAAAATGTGTGAAATATGTGGTTGTATTAATAAATGCATTAAAGTAGGTTAATGATTCTGTGCTGTCTAAATTGTATAGAAAATTTCTACGTATAGCCAAACAAATCTCCTCCTGTTTGAAAAGGCATAGAAAAAGCAATTTAGCCACTAAAACTTTACAGTTTTTGTGAGGGACAGTCGAATTCTCTCGTTTCTCTCGTCAAGTTTTTTTGTGATCCTGCACCTACACTTTGCCGGCCCCAGGAGGATGGGCTCCCCCTTTGAGTTTGGTCCCTCCCAAGGTTTCTTCCTTCTTGGGAGTTTTTCCATGCTATCGGCGCCTATGGCTTACTCACTGGGGGCTTTGGGTGGGCATGATATAAAGCAAAGCATTTTCCCTCCCAGTTTCCTCCTCTGGTCCACATTGCAGGACCATCAGCCATCAGAAACAGCCAGACGGTCTCCTTCAGCTTCTTTAGTGTCCTTGGAAGCCAAGGCAGTTTTAGGTCTGAGAAGAGGTTTATCAGAAGGACACATATTACGTCGTTTGTCCTGAAATGTAACATGGGGAGGAAAAGTTAAGCGGTTTAGTCAGATTGGAGTCGTTTATTCAGCAGTGGCAGCGCCAGTGACTTAATGCTACAGGTGCTATAGGGGAGTGAGATTATTTAGACCGGGTGCTTTAGCTTTTCAGCTTATGTAGATGGTGTATAGAAGCACACAGCACGATAAGCTACAGCATGGATAAAATAGGATAAAATATGAAATTCTAACGTCTAGCTCACAGAGCCTCTATGTGTACTTTGAAGAAAAAATACACTACAAGTATGCTGTAAAAACCGCAAAAATGTCTTACACAATATACAGATTTTACAGATAGTTAAAGAAAAAATGAAACCAATATTTTGGGGGTGCTGTGGGGGTACTATGGTCATTGGAGGAGGAGCTAGAGCCCCCCCCCCCAAGCTTTTCCTTGGTGCTGCCACTGTTGTTCAGATTAAAAGTAACATTGTCATTAATAAACAGTACTCTGATCAAATTTTTGCATGTACAAACACAATCAAAGTTTAACCACATGTTTAGACACAATTCACACACCTGTTACATTTCCATAATGCTAAGACTCTCTACACTTACTTCATCCACTTTCTTGTTTGGTACACAGTCATTTGATGGATGTGTAAGATCATTACCAGACCGTCTGCTGCAAACTCTACAGTTAATGAATGGCTGCAAAAACACACAGACACACAAAAACAGTATTTAAAGAGTGGTGGGCAATAAATACAGTGAGAGAAGGTGTAGTAAAGATATATCTAATGATTTAAGGCAGAGCTGCTGGAGTGCAGGGTTTAATGACACAGAACAATTTTAGAGGAAAGAGCTTCCAAAGCAGGGTCACCATAAGGCTATATTATACAAAGCAAGTTCATCTAAAAGTATGAACAACAAATCCCGTTTAACTGAACACTGCTCTGTATTAAAATACTGTCCTCCGATCAAGCTAAGTGGTCCTGTAGTTCACTATTTAAAGAGGTAAATTTAAAGGGTAATTCACACTGCACATCTACCCTGCTCTGACCAGGTTTAATTACTGGCTTTCTAATTAAAACAAGAGTTAAGTCCTGCCCTTTCACCTCAAAACACCACACTGCCATTTAAGGCTGATTTCAACAATGAGTTTTAGTTAACCTGGCTCGATTGAGTTAACTCTGGGTATGTAAAACCCGCTTTGTAGTACAGCCCACAGGTCTTTAAATAAGGCCAGCTAGGGTTCATAGCTCGAAGCATAATCTACAGGTCACCCCTCAGATGATTAGCATTTGCTTCTGCCTGGTAATCCAGCCTTTAAGCCTGTAAACCTACTAAAATTTGAGAATAAGGTGAAGGAACTGGCTCTTTGAGGCCACCTATGTATTTGTTACTTTATTGTTGGCTAACTTTCCCCCGCAGGGCATCAAAAAAGTTAACATGAACCTAAATTAATTTGCTAACTGATATGTCCAATGCTCACAGTCACAGTGACTCTTTACTTACCCTCTTGTCCATGAAAATACAGTCAGCCCGATGGTCTGTTGCAGTTGACTTTGGACATTTTGTTGCTCTCAAGAGAATCTCAATGTCAATGTATTCACTGCTGATCTAAATCACATAAACACGTTATATACAAAATTGCCTACAACTGTTTTAAAGGCAATATAACAAACAATAATCACCCAAAAAATGGCAAACTGTCACAGACTTGACTGCAGCAGATTCAGAGAGAAACTGTGAGAAGGTAAAATTGACCAGGGCTGAGATATACAACCATCACTTTCATTGTGAAGAGACATTAAGCATCATATGCATTGAAATTAAAACATCAAAATCAATGTGATACTCATTAGTTCAGCTTGCAGATGATGAAAGTTTCACACTTTTGTAAACACTTTCTCAGCAGTTACCTTCGGACGGCCCTGGATGTTATAGAAATTCATGTGCTGACGGGTTCCTTGATGAGCATTTTCGACTGCGAGTTTAATGGCCGTCTTGTGAGTGCAGGGAGACTGTGGTAATCTTGCTGGGCCTCTGTGGAGATAAGCAGAGCTCCATAAGCCAAAACCAGAAGCAGCAGGCGGGTCATCTTCCTCTCAGCTTTGAAGGGAGAAGCAGGACTGAGGACACTGATCTGTGGTCCCCTTATCCAGCACGTCCAGGGGCGTGTCCTTCACTCGAAACAAACAGACCTTTGAACAACATTGGAAAACTCTTCAGGATGAATTGAGGCAGGTGGTCAAGTGGGTTTATTGTTATTTCAGCAATATACACAGTACACAGTGAAAGGAAACATTGTTCCTCCTGGACCACGGTGCAACACAAAGAAGAAAAACAGAAACAACACAAGATGACACAAGTGCGGGCAAGATAGAACTATACAGAGTGAAAGGAGCACAAACAGAGGGAGAAAGTGCAAGATAAACACAAGAGCAACAATACAATACTACAGGACAAGACAGCGCAGTCAAGAACACAGAGTGCAGCCAGAGCTAACCTGAATAGGGGCATCAAGGTTGCCAGGCAGGCAGAGAAACAGAAAATAGAGGTCTACTTCACATACAACAACCCACAGTGGGTGTGGCAGGGAATACAACACATTACAAACTTCAAAGGCAACAACACCGTCACTGTTAACAGCAACGCCCTTTTAGCAAAGGAGCTAAACAGCTTCTTTGCTCGTCTGGAGGAACACAGAGCAGACATAGCCACACTGCCCCCTCCCCCAATCTCCAGCACTCACAGACTCCCTCTGCAGGAACACCACGCGAGAAGGCACATTGCATCTCTAGGTGTGTGGAGTTTAAGACAAGGCAAGTGATGCTACGATAATATAATTCCTTGGTAAGACCCCACCTAGAATATTGTGTGCGGGTTTGGTTACCATACCTTAAGAAGGACATTGCTGCCTTGGAAAAGGTGCAACGTAGGGCAACGAGAATGATTCCTGGTCTTAGAGGAATGTCTAATGAGGAGAGGTTAGCTGAGCTGAATCTGTTTAGCCTCGAGCAAAGGAGACTAAGGGGGGACATAATCAAGGTGTTTAAGATTCTAACAGGTCTGGATGCTGTTCAGCCAAATGGCTATTTCAATGTTAGTTTAAATACCAGAACTCGTGGCCATAAGTGGAAATTAGCTGGAGAACATTTTAAAACGAATTTGATGAAGCATTTCTGTACACAGCGTGTAGTTAGAGTATGGAATAGTCTTCCTGTTATTGTAACACAAGCTAAAACCCTGGGTTCTTTTAAATCAGAGCTAGATAAGATTTTTGAGCTATTAGCTAAGTTCTCCTCAAAGGAGCTTGATGGGCCGAATGGCCTCCTCTCATTTGTAAATCTCTTTGGTTCTTATGAGTCAGCTTACAGAGATGAGGTCCAGAAACTGATAGGTTGGAGTTCAGCAAACAATTTGGCACTAAACAGCACAAAGACAAAGGAATCACTGACTTCAGGAAGGATGGAGGCGACACTGGCCTGCCTAGATGGATGGATGGATGTTTTTATTGACATTGTAAGTACAATGAGATTTAGTTTGGAACGCGCCAGCAGCTACACAGTATATTTACAATTATATAGATTGTGAGGCATAAAATAAGGTGTGAGTAATATAACATAACTACATAATATAAGTAATCATTAATTAATCATTACAGATGGTATGAGGTGTGAACCGCTAGGCTGCTATGGCATGTTTGGTATCAAACCGATGGAAAATCACTCCAGTTTCCAAATCTGGTCAGTGGTTACCACGAAAGTGAATATATCAAAAGTTACACCAGCCTAACGAAAATCATCAATACAAGGGAAATCACTCTGGTCATAAATCTCAAAAGGACTGATACAGACCCCCTTCCGAAAGCCCGCCAAATGGATGGTCAGCCATTGGTCCAGGAGTCGAATTCCTGGTCACTCCTATTCACGAACTTTACACTATAAAACCTGGCACCTCAGAACAAAGCCAGGAGAGGAGAAACAGAAGGGAGGAGAAAACAAAAGACCATCAGCACGAAGAGAGGCAGAGAACATCAGCCCAAGAGAAGAGAAGCCCACAAGAAGCCCTCCTGAAGCCTATCAGTGAAGACCCAGCTGGACAGAGAACTGCAACCAAGCCCAAGCTTCACCAGGAGAGGGAATCAGAGGGGCTCCACTCCAACAACCGCTGCAAACACCGCGCCTCCCTGAGTGCCATCACCCATCAGCTCATCAGCCTCCGCAACCAACTGCCAAGACCCCCCCCCCCCCACTCTGCAACCAAGTAAACAAACTTCCTTTCATTTATAACAACCTAAACTCCTATTCACCTGCTATATTACTTTAGGACAGTATTTCCACAAATTGCTTGCTTTGCAGAACAGTATTTTCCCTTTTAAGGTTACTCATTTTAAATCTGGTCATTGCATTTTCATGATTACATTGTTTGTGTCCACTCCGTTATTTCGTGTTTATTGTTTGTTAGGTGTAATGTCTGTCTTATGTTAGTTATAGGAATAAATGCATGTCTTTTACACAACTTCAGCCTCCGTTCATTGAGTGCTCACAAGAATCCCTGCCTGTGCGATCTACGCTCTGAAACCTCAAATTCGCCTGAAATATCGCGAGACTCTCTCTCATTGGCCGTGAGGGGAGCTTCGCTACCGATCGTTTACATTACCTGGTGACGCAGCTCGTTGGACAAGCCTTCTATTCTAACCCAGGTTATTACGTGATACTGGTTATTAATGAGTTCCATTTAAGTCACACATTAACAGACTCACGGTGTTTCGCAATTGAGTTTGAGCCGACCATTCAGCATAAAAATTGGTTAATAATCACAAGGCACAAGGTTTAAACTTATTCTGAGCACACAATTTAAACTTTTTATGACCGAACGTGCAGTGAAGAAGCGCTACTGTCAACTGGTTGCAAAAGTCGCACTCATGGCAATCTGAAGGCATTTAAGCGGGATCATATGGGCTTATTATAGTTATTTTTATTTCTATTATTAGTAGTTATATTATTTTGTTTTATTTTCGGTGATTTCATTGTAGTTCTTTCGTATTAAACTGCAGTAAACTTTAACCCTATGTCTGACGAGATTCTCAGATGTAGCGCTTTGTTTCCAGGTTCAATTCGGACGAGTGTCTCCGTTTCTATATATCCTGGGAGAGATCTCTCTATTAGCGAACGGGAATACTTGTTATGAGGTTCTAACCTAAATTATGTTGCGCTTGGACATAAGACCGATAGCTTAGTTACCTATCAGGATCATACTCGTATGTGTGTGCCTGCTTTAGACAAAGCAAGTTTAACACAACTTTGCGCTGTGAGCCAAGTGTGTGTCATTTAGAAATTGGGAGTCTCCTGTGCTTGAGACCCGCCGTGGTTAAGCACCATTTGCGACGAGATATAGTGCACTCACAATTTAAATCTGTCGCCGTAACGCGTGCGCCGTCTCGCTTCAGTAATTGTTTTAAGGGGTGATGACGAAGATGACGAATTTACTTTCCTGAAGAGGAGCAGGATGGGTCACGCGTTCTGTAAGATTTGTCTCCCACGGGGAAGGAACGATGTCAGTCGGCATGAAAAATCCAAGTCATTAGTGAATGACAGAGCCGCATGAGTGAACATGAAAAATTAATAGAAAATAAATGACAAATGGTTATTTTATATTTTATATATTTTATATATTTATATTTATATTTATATTATATTTTATATAATTTATATTATTTTATATTTCCTGTCTTAAAATGTAAGGGATACTGGAGCCTGGTTGCGGTGGTGGGATGGCTCACGGCGGGTGCCGGAAAATTTCCTTTATTTTCAAATCCAAACCTTGACAGGTATGCTGCTGTTCCAAATCATGGGTGCATGTTACAAGTGCGGAACATATTTTAACTTAGTACTAACTTAGCATCATATTTGATCTGATTCGACTGAATATCCCAGGTTTCCATCTCAAAGTTGGTAACCTTGGTATTGTGTGTAGGAGATTCGGTATAACTATAATTTCGTTCTCCATTTACATGCCCGTAGTGTCTTTAACCGGCTGCACAAACTGGATCCGCCTCCATTACGACACAACTTTGCCCTTATTGGCTTAAGAATTTAGTCACATACATGACGTATATCTGCTATTTCTCCCGAGAAGCAGGTAAAGCAGTGGTAACTGCTTTGTAGTTAATTTACCTGGTAAAATTAAGTTTAAATAAATGATATAAATACTGTAATAGTACTCGTGAGCTTTGTTTATTTGTTATTAGTTATTGTAATGTTGCGCTGCTTTATTTGTTTAATCGTCTAGTCTGTGGAGACATTCAAGTTAATCAAATAAGAATTGCACTGTACACTGTACATGACCATAAAAACTTTGTATCCTTGAAATAAATGTTTTTGATCTTTTCCTTGGCAGTTATCTTTTTACACAGGGCCTCTATGTACACGATAGTTTTTTTTTTCACGACTAACAGTATGGATCAGGAGTTGGTTATTGTAAAAGAAGTAATGTGCATGCAGGTGATATTTGTATAGATTTATCCACACCCTTGTAGCAGTGCTGCCATTGCAGTCAGATCTCGCAAACTAGGAGTATTAGTTGTCTTTATTTCTCTTTATTTCTTGACGCCAACCCTCTCCATTAATCCGGGCTTGGGACTGGCACCTACCTGAGCTGGCTTGCTCCCTTAAGTGGCTGGGTTAGGCTAAACTATATATATATATTTACCAAGACTACAATAAAACATCTCGAAATGTGTAGTCTAGCAAAACGCAGTTTAAAGAAGGTAGCCTACCTGGCGAAATTGCAAACAAATTAAGGGCGTTAGGCAGCCTTTAGATCCTACCCATCATGCACTGCAGTTTTTTGCTAATTCCTCAAATGGAAAACTGTCCATCCATCCATCCATTTTCCAAACCGCTTATCCTACTGGATCGCGGGGGGTCTGGAGCCTATCCCGGAAGCAATGGGCACGAGACAGGGAACAACTCAGGATGGCGGGCCAGCCCATCGCAGGGCACACTCACACACTATTCACTCACGCATACACTCCTATGGGCAATTTAGCAACTCCAATTAGCCTCAGCATGTTTTTGGACTGTGGGGGAAACCAGAGTACCCGGAGGAAACCCCACGATGACATGGGTAGAACATGCAAACTCCACACACATGTGACCCAGGTGGAGACTCGAACCCGGGCCCTAGAGGTGTGAGGCAACAGTGCTAACCACTGCACCACCATGCTGCCCCCTAAATGGAAAACCATTAAATACAAAAGGAAAACAAAAGTGCTGTAAGACTGTATACTTATGTGTATGTTAGTAAAGGCTGTAGCTGACACAACGGACCCCACTAATTAGAAAGGGGTAATTGTACACATGTGGCATCCAGTATGTTCTTCTATAACAGTTTTTAAAAAAAAAAAAAAACTCACATTACACAAATTGGCACTATCAAAACGAGGATTATGGGGAAAATGGGGACTGTGATGGAGATTACATACACGTAGGCATGGTATTTAGTTTTTTTTAATCTGGTCACCTTCCAGAGTAATTGTAAACTAAAACCATCTTCACCCTATTTGATTCTTTATAAATGGACAATCAGTCGTGCAGTAAATGGGGGTATAGAGAGACACAGAGCTTGTCTAACAAGAAACCCTGGGAAGCTAACATTAATAGGGTGGGTATGGATAGCAAAACCATTGATACAGATTACAGATTTATATCTCACCTGAACCCTGGCGGGCTCCGTGCCAATAGGGGTTGGGATTAGGGTTAGTTAACTTAAGTAGTAATATTGATGTGTATATTCTCCTATTCTCCAGTCAGTGAATCGTGAAACGTAATGTTAATATGTTTCTATACCTATATGTTCTGCTTAAAAACCCATAAAGGCAAGCACAGTGTTTAGACATTCTGTTACTTAGACTAGTAAACACTAAGATCCTTCAGCTTTCAATTAACCTGACACAACAGTCTAAACAACAAATGTGTGCCATGTCATTTGTCATCTTTACATCTTGTATCCTTTATATGGTAATTGGATTTTCAAGGTGGAATTGCAGGTCGATCATTTTAAGGATCTAGATGTAAACCTCCCTGGTGTTGCTTTAATATTTTTTTTGCACAATTTGCTTCACACACTTCCTCCAGCAGAGAAGCTTACAATACTACACCCCACCAAATGACTGGATGATGCCTTTTTATTTAAGGTCTGGCTGTGAGCCTCGATTACCGATACACTATCTTCAGGCTCCTGCCGGGATCAGTCAGTATGGTGGACCTTTGGAGGAATGGGTACAAAACCATCAGGAAAGTTTGCAGGTGCTTCAAGAGTATGTGAAGGCTTAGTTGGAGGAACAAGCCACACCACGAAATCGGAAACACAATGAGTTGGTTAATGATTAGGGGTTTGATGAAGGTCAGCTGGTGTGTTTGCGGAACCATGTTCGAGGTAAAATACAGGATCATTGGGATGCCTGTTTGTATATGGTAGTTCGGTGTCCCCAAGATCAGGGTGCAGTTTACTCTGCAACTCCAATGGAGGGGGACGGGGTTGTCCGTCAAGTTCACCGAACAGAGTTGCGTCCAGTACCACAGGGGGTTGTTATGTCAGGGGAAGATGTTCTGGTAATGTCTCCTGAGTCTGGGTTGCCCACAGGGGCAACAGAAATGGAATCGGATGAGGACTCTGTGATTTTACGGGGACAGGGCTGGTGGGAGGGGTCGCAATAGAGCATCCACAAGTAGGCCTCGTATAATGGAGGAGGTTATGTCCCCCCCGAGGTGTAGAGACCAGTTAAACGTTCGGTGAGGTCCACCACTGGTCATCATACCAACCCTTATAAGTTACCACGGTCAGTGAATGATCGTTCGGTTGGGGAGGAAGACCAGTGGTTTGGGGATAGAATTCTTAGCTGTGATCGTTGGGTCATCAATTTCATTTTGGGGGATGGATTGTAGCCAGGCAATTATAGGCAGGTATAGGAACTGCAGTTCGGACTGGAGGCATA
Organism: Brienomyrus brachyistius; assembly: GCF_023856365.1. NCBI lineage: Eukaryota > Metazoa > Chordata > Actinopteri > Osteoglossiformes > Mormyridae > Brienomyrus > Brienomyrus brachyistius. Next base: position 46,462 of record NW_026042622.1, on the reverse strand, counting down.
GCCGGGGCGAGATGGCTGTGCATGTTCCGATGGTAGGGCATATTGGCAAAGGAGCAGGCACGGGAAAGACAGGCAGGGTCCTGATAGATTTGGTGGAGCATCGGCGGGCATATTGAATTTGCAGTGTAGCAGCCTTTCTGTTTGCTTGTTTCAGGGGGTGAACAATCTTATCCGCAAAGGGCCGGTGTGTATGCAGGTTTTCGCTGCAACTCCCTAATTAGATTTCTAATTAGAGGACTGATTAGCTGAAGAGTCCTCATACCTGGTTTTGAAGAGCTGACCTAAAGGTTACCCCAAAAACCTGTTTTTTTTTTGTTTGAATGGGGCAGTGAGTCATGGGGTAAACTACTGTTCTTTAGGGGTTTTCAAGGTGGAATTACGGGTCGATAATTTTAAGGATCAGGTTGTAAACCTCCCTGGTGTTGCTTTAATATGTTTTATCTGAGGTTGTATCGTGTATTATCAAGCCAGCCGGCTTAGTGGCCTCGGGAGCGGGGTTTAGTGGGAGCAGCTGGCTAGTTTTATTTTCTTTTTTGTTTGTGTCTTTTTCTTTGTTGTATGTATATTTTGGGTTCATTATTAGGCAGGCTGGGCCTTTTGGCACCTGTAGTCTGGGTGCTGGATTGCCCATAGGGGTCTTTTTTATTGCTGTGATTTGCTGTGTCATTCACTAGTGTGATTTGTGCTGGATGTGTTTTTAAGGTTGTGCTGTGGCGTGTACCTGAGCAAACTTTGGGCAACCTGTTCTCTTGTTGGCTTTATTGACAAAGGGTGGATTAGTCTAATTACGGCCTGCTACAAATAGCTGCATATAACGTATAAAAAAAATCACCTTATGGGTGCTCCGTAGGGTAGCAAGATCTTGAGTTTTTTTTACAGTACTCGGGTACGTTTTAAAATTTTCGACCAATCAGCAAACATTATTCTGACAGCATAGCTGGGAAACCAATGAAAAGTGAGTGCAACGTTCTAGAACTTGACTTCGGGTTGACGCTCCCTATAAAAGAGCTGGGTACTGCTTCAAGGCGTTCAGTTGGCGCTACCTCCTGATAGAGTAGCACTGTACGGCTCTTGTTCCGTAAAACAACATCAAAAGGATGAAAAAAAAAACAATATTTAAAGAAGACGAAAAAAATCAATTTTTAAAGAAGACGAAAAAAACATCGTCTAAAAAAATAAGCCAAAAAAATAATATCCGAAGAAGGAAAAACATGCAAAGTAAAATAAAACAAACAAAAATAAAAAACAATATCCAAAGAAGAAGGAAAAAAACATCCAAAGGGAGAAAAGAAGAACTGAAGGGCCAACGAGGTAGGAGGAAATACAAATTTCGTTTCAGCACCGTTGGAGTGCCAAGCCGTGAAAAGCATTTGGCCAGAAGACAAGGTAAGTGTTGTATCTGTTATTTTAAAACAGCGCTTTTCAAAATGCTGCTTTATAATCGTTTGAGATCGTTAGCCAGTGTGACAGCTGAAGGCTTTTTGAGTTTACCAACATAAAGTTTTATTTCTGTATTAGGACATTGTCAGGAACAATGATGTGTTCATCGCTATGATGTGGTCAAAAAGCGATGCATTGAATCTTAGAAACATTTGTGATTTTTCAAACGATGCTTTTCCTTTTATTTAATCAGTAAAATTTCCATCGGTTTTATATAGTGCCCCTTGAAATATGTCTTTAGCTCATTTTCCGGGCATTTTACTAGAATGCATCCTGAGAAATACACAAGCTCTGCTGCATTTCCGTGCCTCGATGTTTAGTGCCGAGTATAATTGTTGCAGTTGCCTTTTATATATTCCATGAGACCTGTTGGTACCAAGAGAAGTGTGAGACTGTCAGGGTGAATTTATCATACAATCGCACGCATAAATACCTGAGGGTTGCCAGTCCTTTTGCGTTGTTACAGGAGGACTAGAGCTGACGAGTGTGTTTCTACACACTATCAAGGGCATTGTAGTACAGTTTTCTCAGGTGGGAGAATGCTGCCGATCTCCTATTTGACAATACAGCCCTTGATATATTAGAATATTACAGAACTAGAAGCCTTTTGCAAGGAAGAATGTGAGAAAATCCCAAGTACAAGAACTGAAAGCCTTTCAGCTGGCTATAAGAAGCGCTTGTAAGCTGTGATATCTGGCAGAGGAGGTGTTACTAAGTACTGATTACGTAGGGTGCCCAAACTTTTGCAGAGTGCCATAATAATGTTTTTATTTTGTAATTTTGTTCAATTTATGGCATAAAAAGTAACTATTCATCAATGTTTGCTGAAAATATTGTGTATTTTTCCCCCAGTTCCTAAAGAGACTGTATTAACTGATATTGTTGCTTTTGTAATTGAAAAGATGTTATTTGTCAAGGGGTGCCAAACCTTTGCATAAGACTGTACACAGTGTGTGTATGTGTTTATGTGAGTGTGTGTCTGTGTGTGTGTGTGTATATATATATATGTGTGTGTGTGTATATATTTCTGTATATGCATGTGTATATATATATTTATATATAGTTCACACACATTCAAACTTATTTGAATACACATTCAAAATTATTTTTATTATTATTATTTTCGTTTTTTTTTTTTTTTTGTGTTTTAAAATTTTTTATTTTTGCAATGGAAATAAAAATAAAGCAGTCCTCCGTAGAGGAGGGGTGGTGGAGGGAATATATATATATATATACATATATATAAAATAATTGTCACACAACTGGGGTGACATGCCTTTCCTGCTCACCCAATTTTAGTGCACTTTAGTTATGCATAATGACCTTCTAGTCTCGATACACCCATATATATATATGTATATATATATATAGTTTTTTTTGTTTTTTTTTTTTGCAATAGACAATAAAAATAACGCAGTTCTCCGTAAAGGAGGGATGGTGGATGGAATATATATATACATATATATAAAATAATTGTCACACAACCTGGGTGACATGCCTTGCCTGCTCACCCAGTTTTAGTGCACCTTAGTTATTCATAATGACCATCTAGTCTCGATACACCCATAAATATATATGTATATATATATAGTTTTTTTTGTTTTTTTTTTTGCAATAGACAATAAAAATAACGCAGTTCTCCATAAAGGAGGGATGGTGGATGGAATATATATATACATATATATAAAATAATTGTCACACAACTTGGGTGACATGCCTTGCCTGCTCACCCAATTTTAGTGCAACTTAGTTATCCATAATGACCAACTAGTCTCGATACACCCATATATATATATATATGTACATATATATATAGTTTTTTTATTAGCAATAGAAAAGAAAAATAACGCAGTTCTCCGTAAAGGAGGGATGGTGGATGGAATATATATATATATATATACATTTATATAAAATAATTGTCACACAACCTGGGTGACATGCCTTGCCTGCTCACCCAATTTTAGTGCACCTTAGTTATCCATACTGACCATCTAGTCTCGACACACCCATATATATATATATATATATATATATATATATGTATATATATAGATATTTTTTCTTTTTCTTGTGTTTTTTTTTCGCAATGGATATTAAAAATAAAGCAGTCCTCCGTAAAGGAGGGGTGGTGGAGGGAATATATATATACATATATATATAAAATAATTGTCACACAACCTGGGTGACATGCCTTGCCTGCTCACCCAATTTTAGTGCAACTTAGTTATCCATAATGACCAACTAGTCTCGATACACCCATATATATATATATATATATGTACATATATATAGTTTTTTTATTAGCAATAGAAAAGAAAAATAACGCAGTTCTCCGTAAAGGAGGGATGGTGGATGGAATATATATATATATATATATATATATATATATATATATATATATACATTTATATAAAATAATTGTCACACAACCTGGGTGACATGCCTTGCCTGCTCACCCAATTTTAGTGCACTTTAGTTATCCATACTGACCATCTAGTCTCGACACACCCATATATATATATATATATATATATATATATATATATATATAAATATATATATATGTATATATATATATATATATATATATATGTATATATATAGATATTTTTTCTTTTTCTTGTGTTTTTTTTTCGCAATGGATATTAAAAATAAAGCAGTCCTCCGTAAAGGAGGGGTGGTGGAGGGAATATATATATACATTTATATAAAATAATTGTCACACAACTGGGGTGACATGCCTTGCCTGCTCACCCAATTTTAGTGCACCTTAGTTATCCATAATGACCAACTAGTCTCGATACACCCATAAATATATATATATATATGTACATATATATAGTTTTTTTATTAGCAATAGAAAAGAAAAATAACGCAGTTCTCCGTAAAGGAGGGATGGTGGATGGAATATATACATACATATATATAAAATAATTGTCACACAACCTGGGTGACATGCCTTGCCTGCTCACCCAATTTTAGTGCAACTTAGTTATCCATAATGACCAACTAGTCTCGATACACCCATAAATATATATGTATATATATAGTTTTTTTTTTTTTCGCAATGGACAATAAAAATAACGCAGTTCTCCGTAAAGGAGGGATGGTGGATGGAATATATATATAAAATAATTGTCACACAACCGGGGTGACATGCCTTGCCTGCTCACCCAATTTTAGTGCACCTTAGTTATTCATAATGACCATCTAGTCTCGATACACCCATAAATATATATGTATATATATGTATTGTTTTTTTTTTTTTTTCTTTTTGCAATAGACAATAAAAATAGCGCAGTTCTCCATAAAGGAGGGATGGTGGATGGAATATATATATACATATATATATAAAATAATTGTCACACAACCTGGGTGACATGCCTTGCCTGCTCACCCAATTTTAGTGCAACTTAGTTATCCATAATGACCAACTAGTCTCGATACACCCATATATATATATATATATATGTACATATATATAGTTTTTTTATTAGCAATAGAAAAGAAAAATAACACAGTTCTCCGTAAAGGAGGGATGGTGGATGGAATATATATATATATATATATATATATATATATATATATATATATATATATATACATTTATATAAAATAATTGTCACACAACCTGGGTGACATGCCTTGCCTGCTCACCCAATTTTAGTGCACTTTAGTTATCCATACTGACCATCTAGTCTCGACACACCCATATATATATATATATATATATATATATATATATGTATATATATAGATATTTTTTCTTTTTCTTGTGTTTTTTTTTCGCAATGGATATTAAAAATAAAGCAGTCCTCCGTAAAGGAGGGATGGTGGATGGAATATATATATAAAATAATTGTCACACAACCGGGGTGACATGCCTTGCCTGCTCACCCAATTTTAGTGCACCTTAGTTATTCATAATGACCATCTAGTCTCGATACACCCATAAATATATATGTATATATATATAGTTTTTTTATTAGCAATAAAAAAGAAAAATAACGCAGTTCTCCGTAAAGGAGGGATGGTGGATGGAATATATATATATATATATATATATATATATATATATATATATATATACATTTATATAAAATAATTGTCACACAACCTGGGTGACATGCCTTGCCTGCTCACCCAATTTTAGTGCACTTTAGTTATCCAGAATGACCATCTAGTCTCGATACACCCATGTATATATATGTATATATATATATATATATATATATATATATATATATATATATATATATATATATAGTTTTTCTGTTTTTTTTTTGCAATAGACAATAAAAATAACGCAGTTCTCCATAAAGGAGGGATGGTGGATGGAATATGTATATGCATATATATAAAATAATTGTCACACAACCTGGGTGACATGCCTTGCCTGCTCACCCAATTTTAGTGCACCTTAGTTATCCATACTGACCATCTAGTCTCGATACACCCATATATATATATATATATATATATATATATATATATATATATATATATATATATATATGTACATATATATAGTTTTTTTATTAGCAATAGAAAAGAAAAATAATGCAGTTCTCCGTAAAGGAGGGATGGTGGATGGAATATATATATATATATATACATTTATATAAAATAATTGTCACACAACCTGGGTGACATGCCTTGCCTGCTCACCCAGTTTTAGTGCACCTTAGTTATCCATAATGACCATCTAGTCTCGATACACCCATAAATATATATGTATATATATATATATATATATATATAGTTTTTTTTTTTTTTTTCGTAATGGACAATAAAAATAACGCAGTTCTCCGTAAAGGAGGGATGGTGGATGGAATATATATATACATATATACATTTATATAAAATAATTGTCACACAACCTGGGTGACATGCCTTGCCTGCTCACCCAGTTTTAGTGCACCTTAGTTATCCATACTGACCATCTAGTCTCGATACACCCATAAATATATATACTGAACAAAAATATAAACGCAACACTCTTGTTTTTGCTCCCATTTTTCATGAGATGGACTTAAAGACCTACAATTCATTCCAGATACACAATATTACCATTTCTCTCAAACATTTCTCACAAATCAGTCTAAATGTGTGATAGTGAGCACTTCTGCTTTGCTGAGATAATCCATCCCACCTCACAGGTGTGCCACATCAAGATGCTGATCTGACATCATGGGTAGTGCACAGGTGTACCTTATACTGCCCACAATAAAAGGCCACCCTGGAATGTGCAGTTTTTTGCTTTATTGGGGGTCTGGGGACTCAGAACCGGTCAGTATCTGGTGTGACCACCATTTGCCTCATACAATGCAACACATCTTCTTCGCATAGAGTTTATCAGATTGTCAATTGTGGCCTGTGGAATGTTGGTCCACTCCTCTTCAATGGCTGTGCGAAGTTGTTGGATATTAGTGGGAACTGGTACACGCTGTCGTATACGCCGGTCAAGCACATCCCAAACATGCTCAACGGGTGACATGTCCGGTGAGTATGCTGGCCATGCAAGAACTGGGACATTTTCAGCTTCCAAGAACTGTGTACAGATCCTTGCAACATGGGGCCGTGCATCATCTGTCTGAGTGGCTGGTCTCAGACGATCTTGGAGGTGAACCTGCTGGATGTGGAGGTCCTGGGCTGGTGTGGTTACACGTGGTCTGCGGTTGTGAGGCCGGTTGGATGTACTGCCATATTCTCTGAAACGCCTTTGGAGACGGCTTATGGTTGAGAAATGAACATTCAATGCACGAGCAACAGATCTGGTTGACATTCCTGCTGTCAGCATGCCAATTGCACGCTCCCTCAATGCTTGTGGCATCTGTGGCATTTTGCTGTGAGACAAAACTGCACATTCCAGGGTGGCCTTTTATTGTGGGCAGTATAAGGTACACCTGTGCACTACCCATGATGTCAGATCAGCATCTTGATGTGGCACACCTGTGAGGTGGGATGGATTATCTCAGCAAAGCAGAAGTGCTCACTATCACACATTTAGACTGATTTGTGAGAAATGTTTGAGAGAAATGGTAATATTGTGTATCTGGAATGAATTGTAGATCTTTAAGTCCATCTCATGAAAAATGGGAGCAAAAACAAAAGTGTTGCGTTTATATTTTTGTTCAGTGTATGTATATGTATACATATAGTTTTTTTTGTGTTTGTGAAAACGGGTCTTTAATCGGGGAAACGGAGCGGGTAGAGCAGGACGGAACGCAGGCATTGACAAACTACAATGACGGACAGGGCAAACAGGTAAGACCAGGACTTAAAATAGGTCATGACTAATCAAAGTAATCGGGCAAAGCAGGAGACGATCAGGGAAGCACACGTGGGTAATCAGGGGGCGTGGCACACACGAGGAGCGGACAAGCCGGGCATATATGTATATCTATATAAAACCTCATTAATGAGGGACAGGGAACAGAACGGACAGACAGAACTGGCACAGGGGAAGGAGCCAGGACAAGACTTGACATAAGACAGGAAAGGCAGAGAAACAGATCAGAAAGGGGGACACGGAGGGAACAGGCAGGACAAAAGGACCGGGAGTGAATGAAGGGAACATCGGGGAAAGAGGAGCAGAAGCCAGAGGGACGAGGGACAAAGAGAGGAGGGACAGAGACAGGAGGAACAAAGCGAGGGGGAGCAGAGGCAGGAGGGACAAAGACGGGAGGCCAGGGAGAGAAGGAGGGGGAACCAAGAGGAGCCCGAGGGAGACCCAGCGGGCGACGGGAGGCAGCCGGAAGGGCTGCAGGCGGCCGGGAGGCCGGAGCCGGAGGGGCCGAGGAGACGGGGTGAGGGACAGACGCAGGGACGAAGGAGGGAGTCGGAGGGGAGACCAGGGAAGGGGACGAAGGAGCTGGAAGGGACCCTGGCGAGGGCAAGGAGAGAGGGGGAGCCGCAGCAGACGGCGACGTCCTCCGACACGCCAGAGCGGGAGGACCAGCAGGCGAATGAGGAGCCGCCGTCGGGGGGCCCGCAGGCAACCGATAAGACGCCGGAGGAGGGACCGAGGCAGGGCGACGAGGCCGCGGAGGGGGACCCGCAGACGACAGCCGACCCGGAGGGCCAGGACCCGCAGGTGCCGACCAAGCCCTAGCGCCGGCGAGGGAGGGCGAGCCAGGGGGCTGGGCGGGTGGGACCCCAGCCGTGCGTCTGTGTCCTCTCCCCTTTTGGGACACAGCCATAAGGACCTGCGGCCGGGGTCGGGCTCGTCGGGGTGAGGGTACCAGAGTCACAGGGGGAGAAGGGACTGGAGTGGGGCCAGGGACTGGAGCTGCAGGCTGCAGAGGGGGCGCCTGCCCGGGAGCTGCAGGCAGGGAAAGCGCCTCGGACGTGGGCGCGGTAGCTGCATGCAGCGGAGACGGCTGCTCGGGCTCTGGGGCCGCAGGGGGCACTTATTTTATTATATAAAATAAGTGTCACACAACCGGGGTGACATGCCTTGCCTGCTTGTGGGATGAGGAAGACTCAGGGACTGGAAATGGGATTAAAACTGAAGATGTGCTCATTCCTTTGTGTATTTACAAATTTTCCTTCCGTCAGACATGAGGAGTTTGCTGCTATATTTGGCACTAATAGAGATTCTGATGCTGCTATTTTTATTGTCTATTAGTTTGTTATTATTTACAAGTTCTGTTGTGTTTTTGCATTTTTCTCTTCTGGTTAATTAACTGCTGTCTGTTTGCTGTGAAGTATGAGTGTGGTGAGTAAGACTCAGGGACTGGAAGTGGGATTACAACTAAAGATAACATGCTTATTCCTTTTTGTATTGTTTACAAATTTCCTTCCGTCAAACATGAGGAGTTTGCTGCTATATTGTGCACTAACAGAGATTCTGATGCTGCTATTTTTATTGTTTATAAATGTGTTATTGTTTCCAAGTTGAGTATTCAATAAATGCTAAATTGAGAAATTTTGTGTATCGTTTGTTATTATTAGTGTGATATTTTACCATGCAAATAGAGGGGAAAACGTCCAATTATCGGCCAAAAAAAATCAGCAGCATATATCGGCCATCGCCTGACCCTGACTCCTAAATATCGGCATCGGCTATTGAAAAACCCATATCGGTCGACCTCTAGTAACAGTACATTCTGTCCAATTCATCCATCGAGTTAAGTCACACACCCACTTGAGGGGGCACTCCGGCAGACGTGAGGATGGGGATGTTCTTTCCGCTATAACATCCACTGCAGAAGTACATCTCGCTCCTGTTCACAGGGCTTACTTCAATGATGAAGCAGGGCTGGTTGTCTGGACAAGAAGTTGTCCTGCTGCTGGGTCTCGGTGCCGTTTTTCCACCTAAGCTTGAAGGTGGAAATGTGTTCCAACTTGGTCCCTGGGACTGCAGCATAGCCAAACATCGCGAGCAGCGTCGGCCACACCCACCACCAGAACCATCACACCGTCCTATACACATAAAGAAGAACTAAAACATAGAGTGTTGTGACAATCTATGCGTTAATGTTTGGCAGCATAGGTGATTCATTAAAATTATACCGAAGAATGGAAAATGTGATATTTAGAATATTTTTTGCCATTTAGTAGCTAATTTAAGCACTTACCCAATGCCTCAATTTGTTTTAGGTCAGTAATGTCTGAGCCAAAAGAATGAATGTATGAATTTAATACAATTCACCCACTCCCACCCACACACAAATCTGAAATTCAATTTAAGACACTTCTTAAACATTAGTGCATTAACAAAAAAGGAAAATCTTAAGAGATTCAGTAGGATTTTCTATGTTAGACTTAAGCTAATAGTTCAATAGTTTTTACATATTTCAATATACCAATTTGACTTTAATGTTGAAACAGATGCTAAAACATGGAATAATTTCATAACTAGAGAAACATGTTATTCACAAACACTAGCAAAGGTAGCTTATAGTTAAGCTTACTTAAGTCAGCAAGTCAGGCTACAGTGTGTAAGAATAGTCGTAAACGATAATTTGTCTCAGTCTTACATGACAGAATAAGTAAACAGAAAATATAAAATGGCTGAAACAGCGTCATTAACGCCAGCTACAGTAGAGGCGCAGAAAAGGTGTCATGACTGAAGTATTCCCAAACTCTGGAAGACCGTATGCGAGCCTTTTTTGCCGCGTGTTTCTCCAGAGGCTCCGGAGCTCCGCTGGTTGACACAGCCATGTTGGTTCATGTGCAGGGGGACGAGCGGCAAATTTCTTTTTTGCAGGGTGGTAGGTGATGTCTCATTAATATTTATTAATTTACTTACAAAATGGTGCGGCACTGCATCCAAGCCTGCGGCACTCAGAGTCACAAATACAGTGGAAACCATTTGTAGTAATTACGTCTGTCTGGCTGATTTCCAACTAATTGATATTTGTATATTTATTACATGAATATAAGGTAATATAAGGTAATAGAAGAGGTATTTAATGGTTTTCCATCTGAGGAATTTGCAAAAAACTGCAGTGCATGATGGGTCGGACCTAAAGGCTGCCTTAACGTCCTCATCTGTATGACGACATACATCAAGACTAGGAAGGTGCATAATGTTCATGTCTGGTTGCGTTTGTTGGTCCAGAAAGTAATTCAATTTCGCCATGTAGGTTACGTTCTTAAAAACTGCTTGGATATAGCCCGATTATATGCTGTGGGCCTTTTAATTTCTTTGTTTACCAGGTAGGCTACCTTCTTTAAACTGCGTTTTGTTAGACTACATATTTAGGGAGGTCTTTATAAATTTATAGTAGTCTTCATAAATATGTACATAGTTTAGCCTAACCCAGCCACTTAAGGGAGAAAGCCAGCTCAACTAGGTGTCGGTCCCAAGCCCGGATTAATGGGGAGGGTTGGCGTCAAGAAATAAAGAGACTGTATCTTCACTGCATGACTGATGTCAAAATGTGTGAAATATGTGGTTGTATTAATAAATGCATTAAAGTAGGTTAATGATTCTGTGCTGTCTAAATTGTATAGAAAATTTCTACGTATAGCCAAACAAATCTCCTCCTGTTTGAAAAGGCATAGAAAAAGCAATTTAGCCACTAAAACTTTACAGTTTTTGTGAGGGACAGTCGAATTCTCTCGTTTCTCTCGTCAAGTTTTTTTGTGATCCTGCACCTACACTTTGCCGGCCCCAGGAGGATGGGCTCCCCCTTTGAGTTTGGTCCCTCCCAAGGTTTCTTCCTTCTTGGGAGTTTTTCCATGCTATCGGCGCCTATGGCTTACTCACTGGGGGCTTTGGGTGGGCATGATATAAAGCAAAGCATTTTCCCTCCCAGTTTCCTCCTCTGGTCCACATTGCAGGACCATCAGCCATCAGAAACAGCCAGACGGTCTCCTTCAGCTTCTTTAGTGTCCTTGGAAGCCAAGGCAGTTTTAGGTCTGAGAAGAGGTTTATCAGAAGGACACATATTACGTCGTTTGTCCTGAAATGTAACATGGGGAGGAAAAGTTAAGCGGTTTAGTCAGATTGGAGTCGTTTATTCAGCAGTGGCAGCGCCAGTGACTTAATGCTACAGGTGCTATAGGGGAGTGAGATTATTTAGACCGGGTGCTTTAGCTTTTCAGCTTATGTAGATGGTGTATAGAAGCACACAGCACGATAAGCTACAGCATGGATAAAATAGGATAAAATATGAAATTCTAACGTCTAGCTCACAGAGCCTCTATGTGTACTTTGAAGAAAAAATACACTACAAGTATGCTGTAAAAACCGCAAAAATGTCTTACACAATATACAGATTTTACAGAGAGTTAAAGAAAAAATGAAACCAATATTTTGGGGGTGCTGTGGGGGTACTATGGTCATTGGAGGAGGAGCTAGAGCCCCCCCCCCCCAAGCTTTTCCTTGGTGCTGCCACTGTTGTTCAGATTAAAAGTTACATTGTCATTAATAAACAGTACTCTGATCAAATTTTTGCATGTACAAACACAATCAAAGTTTAACCACATGTTTAGACACAATTCACACACCTGTTACATTTCCATAATGCTAAGACTCTCTACACTTACTTCATCCACTTTCTTGTTTGGTACACAGTCATTTGATGGATGTGTAAGATCATTACCAGACCGTCTGCTGCAAACTCTACAGTTAATGAATGGCTGCAAAAACACACAGACACACAAAAACAGTATTTAAAGAGTGGTGGGCAATAAATACAGTGAGAGAAGGTGTAGTAAAGATATATCTAATGATTTAAGGCAGAGCTGCTGGAGTGCAGGGTTTAATGACACAGAACAATTTTAGAGGAAAGAGCTTCCAAAGCAGGGTCACCATAAGGCTATATTATACAAAGCAAGTTCATCTAAAAGTATGAACAACAAATCCCGTTTAACTGAACACTGCTCTGTATTAAAATACTGTCCTCCGATCAAGCTAAGTGGTCCTGTAGTTCACTATTTAAAGAGGTAAATTTAAAGGGTAATTCACACTGCACATCTACCCTGCTCTGACCAGGTTTAATTACTGGCTTTCTAATTAAAACAAGAGTTAAGTCCTGCCCTTTCACCACAAAACACCACACTGCCATTTAAGGCTGATTTCAACAATGAGTTTTAGTTAACCTGGCTCGATTGAGTTAACTCTGGGTATGTAAAACCCGCTTTGTAGTACAGCCCACAGGTCTTTAAATAAGGCCAGCTAGGGTTCATAGCTCGAAGCATAATCTACAGGTCACCCCTCAGATGATTAGCATTTGCTTCTGCCTGGTAATCCAGCCTTTAAGCCTGTAAACCTACTAAAATTTGAGAATAAGGTGAAGGAACTGGCTCTTTGAGGCCACCTATGTATTTGTTACTTTATTGTTGGCTAACTTTCCCCCGCAGGGCATCAAAAAAGTTAACATGAACCTAAATTAATTTGCTAACTGATATGTCCAATGCTCACAGTCACAGTGACTCTTTACTTACCCTCTTGTCCATGAAAATACAGTCAGCCCGATGGTCTGTTGCAGTTGACTTTGGACATTTTGTTGCTCTCAAGAGAATCTCAATGTCAATGTATTCACTGCTGATCTAAATCACATAAACACGTTATATACAAAATTGCCTACAACTGTTTTAAAGGCAATATAACAAACAATAATCACCCAAAAAATGGCAAACTGTCACAGACTTGACTGCAGCAGATTCAGAGAGAAACTGTGAGAAGGTAAAATTGACCAGGGCTGAGATATACAACCATCACTTTCATTGTGAAGAGACATTAAGCATCATATGCATTGAAATTAAAACATCAAAATCAATGTGATACTCATTAGTTCAGCTTGCAGATGATGAAAGTTTCACACTTTTGTAAACACTTTCTCAGCAGTTACCTTCGGACGGCCCTGGATGTTATAGAAATTCATGTGCTGACGGGTTCCTTGATGAGCATTTTCGACTGCGAGTTTAATGGCCGTCTTGTGAGTGCAGGGAGACTGTGGTAATCTTGCTGGGCCTCTGTGGAGATAAGCAGAGCTCCATAAGCCAAAACCAGAAGCAGCAGGCGGGTCATCTTCCTCTCAGCTTTGAAGGGAGAAGCAGGACTGAGGACACTGATCTGTGGTCCCCTTATCCAGCACGTCCAGGGGCGTGTCCTTCACTCGAAACAAACAGACCTTTGAACAACATTGGAAAACTCTTCAGGATGAATTGAGGCAGGTGGTCAAGTGGGTTTATTGTTATTTCAGCAATATACACAGTACACAGTGAAAGGAAACATTGTTCCTCCTGGACCACGGTGCAACACAAAGAAGAAAAACAGAAACAACACAAGATGACACAAGTGCGGGCAAGATAGAACTATACAGAGTGAAAGGAGCACAAACAGAGGGAGAAAGTGCAAGATAAACACAAGAGCAACAATACAATACTACAGGACAAGACAGCGCAGTCAAGAACACAGAGTGCAGCCAGAGCTAACCTGAATAGGGGCATCAAGGTTGCCAGGCAGGCAGAGAAACAGAAAATAGAGGTCTACTTCACATACAACAACCCACAGTGGGTGTGGCAGGGAATACAACACATTACAAACTTCAAAGGCAACAACACCGTCACTGTTAACAGCAACGCCCTTTTAGCAAAGGAGCTAAACAGCTTCTTTGCTCGTCTGGAGGAACACAGAGCAGACATAGCCACACTGCCCCCTCCCCCAATCTCCAGCACTCACAGACTCCCTCTGCAGGAACACCACGCGAGAAGGCACATTGCATCTCTAGGTGTGTGGAGTTTAAGACAAGGCAAGTGATGCTACGATAATATAATTCCTTGGTAAGACCCCACCTAGAATATTGTGTGCGGGTTTGGTTACCATACCTTAAGAAGGACATTGCTGCCTTGGAAAAGGTGCAACGTAGGGCAACGAGAATGATTCCTGGTCTTAGAGGAATGTCTAATGAGGAGAGGTTAGCTGAGCTGAATCTGTTTAGCCTCGAGCAAAGGAGACTAAGGGGGGACATAATCCAGGTGTTTAAGATTCTAACAGGTCTGGATGCTGTTCAGCCAAATGGCTATTTCAATGTTAGTTTAAATACCAGAACTCGTGGCCATAAGTGGAAATTAGCTGGAGAACATTTTAAAACGAATTTGATGAAGCATTTCTGTACACAGCGTGTAGTTAGAGTATGGAATAGTCTTCCTGTTATTGTAACACAAGCTAAAACCCTGGGTTCTTTTAAATCAGAGCTAGATAAGATTTTTGAGCTATTAGCTAAGTTCTCCTCAAAGGAGCTTGATGGGCCGAATGGCCTCCTCTCATTTGTAAATCTCTTTGGTTCTTATGAGTCAGCTTACAGAGATGAGGTCCAGAAACTGATAGGTTGGAGTTCAGCAAACAATTTGGCACTAAACAGCACAAAGACAAAGGAATCACTGACTTCAGGAAGGATGGAGGCGACACTGGCCTGCCTAGAAGGATGGATGGATGTTTTTATTGACATTGTAAGTACAATGAGATTTAGTTTGGAACGCGCCAGCAGCTACACAGTATATTTACAATTATATAGATTGTGAGGCATAAAATAAGGTGTGAGTAATATAACATAACGACATAATATAAGTAATCATTAATTAATCATTACAGATGGTATGAGGTGTGAACCGCTAGGCTGCTATGGCATGTTTGGTATCAAACCGATGGAAAATCACTCCAGTTTCCAAATCTGGTCAGTGGTTACCACGAAAGTGAATATATCAAAAGTTACACCAGCCTAACGAAAATCATCAATACAAGGGAAATCACTCTGGTCATAAATCTCAAAAGGACTGATACAGACCCCCTTCCGAAAGCCCGCCAAATGGATGGTCAGCCATTGGTCCAGGAGTCGAATTCCTGGTCACTCCTATTCACGAACTTTACACTATAAAACCTGGCACCTCAGAACAAAGCCAGGAGAGGAGAAACAGAAGGGAGGAGAAAACAAAAGACCATCAGCACGAAGAGAGGCAGAGAACATCAGCCCAAGAGAAGAGAAGCCCACAAGAAGCCCTCCTGAAGCCTATCAGTGAAGACCCAGCTGGACAGAGAACTGCAACCAAGCCCAAGCTTCACCAGGAGAGGGAATCAGAGGGGCTCCACTCCAACAACCGCTGCAAACACCGCGCCTCCCTGAGTGCCATCACCCATCAGCTCATCAGCCTCCGCAACCAACTGCCAAGACCCCCCCCCCCCCACTCTGCAACCAAGTAAACAAACTTCCTTTCATTTATAACAACCTAAACTCCTATTCACCTGCTATATTACTTTAGGACAGTATTTCCACAAATTGCTTGCTTTGCAGAACAGTATTTTCCCTTTTAAGGTTACTCATTTTAAATCTGGTCATTGCATTTTCATGATTACATTGTTTGTGTCCACTCCGTTATTTCGTGTTTATTGTTTGTTAGGTGTAATGTCTGTCTTATGTTAGTTATAGGAATAAATGCATGTCTTTTACACAACTTCAGCCTCCGTTCATTGAGTGCTCACAAGAATCCCTGCCTGTGCGATCTACGCTCTGAAACCTCAAATTCGCCTGAAATATCGCGAGACTCTCTCTCATTGGCCGTGAGGGGAGCTTCGCTACCGATCGTTTACATTACCTGGTGACGCAGCTCGTTGGACAAGCCTTCTATTCTAACCCAGGTTATTACGTGATACTGGTTATTAATGAGTTCCATTTAAGTCACACATTAACAGACTCACGGTGTTTCGCAATTGAGTTTGAGCCGACCATTCAGCATAAAAATTGGTTAATAATCACAAGGCACAAGGTTTAAACTTATTCTGAGCACACAATTTAAATTTTTTATGACCGAACGTGCAGTGAAGAAGCGCTACTGTCAACTGGTTGCAAAAGTCGCACTCATGGCAATCTGAAGGCATTTAAGCGGGATCATATGGGCTTATTATAGTTATTTTTATTTCTATTATTAGTAGTTATATTATTTTGTTTTATTTTCGGTGATTTCATTGTAGTTCTTTCGTATTAAACTGCAGTAAACTTTAACCCTATGTCTGACGAGATTCTCAGATGTAGCGCTTTGTTTCCAGGTTCAATTCGGACGAGTGTCTCCGTTTCTATATATCCTGGGAGAGATCTCTCTATTAGCGAACGGGAATACTTGTTATGAGGTTCTAACCTAAATTATGTTGCGCTTGGACATAAGACCGATAGCTTAGTTACCTATCAGGATCATACTCGTATGTGTGTGCCTGCTTTAGACAAAGCAAGTTTAACACAACTTTGCGCTGTGAGCCAAGTGTGTGTCATTTAGAAATTGGGAGTCTCCTGTGCTTGAGACCCACCGTGGTTAAGCACCATTTGCGACGAGATATAGTGCACTCACAATTTAAATCTGTCGCCGTAACGCGTGCGCCGTCTCGCTTCAGTAATTGTTTTAAGGGGTTTTATACTGTGCAAGGCACAGAAGAAGGCCACAAGCAGCATGCGCATGCATTAAATGTGTGTGTCACTCATCTAGCGTCGGCAACCGCCTAGCTATATCTTTGGTTACCTCTAGTGGTCAGGCATAGAACTACCACTCCATTTCGAAATTGCGCCTCTAGTGGCCAGGCATAGAACTACCACTCAATTTCGATATTGCGCCTCTAGTGGCCAGGCATAGAACTACCACTCTATTTTGATATTGCGCCCCCGGTGGTCAGGCATAGAACTACCACTCCATTTCGATATTGCGCCCCCGGTGGTCAGGCATAGAACTACCACTCCAGTTCGAAATTGCGCCTCTAGTGGTCAGGCATAGAACTACCACTCCATTTCGAAATCGCGCTTCTAGTGGTCAGGCATAGAACTACCACTCCATTTCGATATTGCGCCCCCGGTGGTCAGGCATAGAACTACCACTCCATTTCGAAATTGGGCTTCTAGTGGTCAGGCATAGAACTACCACTCAATTTTGAAATTGCGCTTCTAGTGGCAAGCCATAGAAGTACTACTCCATTTCGAAATCGCGCCTCTAGTGGTCAGGCATAGAACTACCACTCCATTTCGATATTGCGCCCCCGGTGGTCAGGCATAGAACTACCACTCCATTTCGAAATTGCGCTTCTAGTGGTCAGGCATAGAACTACCACTCAATTTTGAAATTGCGCTTCTAGTGACAAGCCATAGAACTACTACTCCATTTCGAAATTGCGCCTCTAGTGGTCAGGCATAGAACTACTATTCCATTTCGAAATCGTGCCTCTAGTGGTCAGGCATAGAACTACCACTCCATTTCGAAATTGCGCCTCTAGTGGCCCGGCATAGAACTACCACTCAATTTCGATATTGCGCCTCTAGTGGCCAGGCATAGAACTACCACTCCATTTTGATATTGCGCCCCCGGTGGTCAGGCATAGAACTACCACTCCATTTCGATATTGCGCCCCCGGTGGTCAGGCATAGAACTACCACTCCAGTTCGAAATTGCGCCTCTAGTGGTCAGGCATAGAACTACCACTCCATTTCGAAATCGCGCCTCTAGTGGTCAGGCATAGAACTACCACTCCATTTCGATATTGCGCCCCCGGTGGTCAGGCATAGAACTACCACTCCATTTCGAAATTGGGCTTCTAGTGGTCAGGCATAGAACTACCACTCAATTTTGAAATTGCGCTTCTAGTGGCAAGCCATAGAAGTACTACTCCATTTCGAAATCGCGCCTCTAGTGGTCAGGCATAGAACTACCACTCCATTTCGATATTGCGCCCCCGGTGGTCAGGCATAGAACTACCACTCCATTTCGAAATTGCGCTTCTAGTGGTCAGGCATAGAACTACCACTCAATTTTGAAATTGCGCTTCTAGTGACAAGCCATAGAACTACTACTCCATTTCGAAATCGCGCCTCTAGTGGTCAGGCATAGAACTACTATTCCATTTCGAAATCGTGCCTCTAGTGGTCAGGCATAGAACTACCACTCCATTTCGAAATTGCGCCCCCGGTGGTCAGGCATAGAACTACCACTCCATTTCGATATTGCGCCCCCGGTGGTCAGGCATAGAAGTACCACTCCATTTCGATATTGCGCCCCCGGTGGTCAGGCATAGAACTACCACTCCAGTTCGAAATTGCGCCTCCAGTGGTCAGGCATAGAACTACCACTCCATTTCAAAATCGCGCCTCCAGTGGTCAGGCATAGAACTACAACTCCATTTCGATATTGCGCCCCCGGTGGTCAGGCATAGAACTACCACTCCATTTCGAAATTGCGCTTCTAGTGGTCAGGCATAGAACTACCACTCAATTTTGAAATTGCGCTTCTAGTGGCAAGCCATAGCAGTGCCACTCCATTGAAATTGCACCTCTAGTGGTCCGCCATAGTAGGTTAACAACATCTGAGTTGGGTCTCTGGTGGTCAACTGCGGTGATACAACACGCATAATTGGACACACAGGTTCTTGCCTGAAAGCAGGAATCAACTTCACGGACTAAATCAGTTTGATCACAATACATTAACATCCAATTAGGTTATTGTTGCATAACTAATTGATGTTTACAATTGAATAAGAAACACAATTCATTTGGTTTGATTCCCGTTTAACCTTTTTGATTTATTTTAGGTTTTATTTCACCTTATGCTTTCATTCATTCCCTCTCCCCCAACAAGGGGACTTGCATAGAAGTTCAACCACTATTAACAACAGTAAACCAGTTACGTACACAATCCCATCAGGAAGTCGTTTGGATGTGATCAGTTGAGCCCTTCGGGTGCTGGGTGCTTACCATTCGCTCTCTGTTGGTTGAGCTTGTCTGTGGCTCTGCTGTCACTGCTTGTGATCGTACAGTTTGTCAGAACCGAAGGGGAGTTCTCAGCAATTGGATGCCCAAAAGCGTGTCAGCCCGGCTACACCCACTGACTCATTACGGGCAAGGCTGACAGGTACCTCAGGCGGTCATTACAACTTTTGAGCAGGACTTCGTTTAGGGTGAGTTCTGAGAACGGCCCTAGCTTGGACTCTCACTAGGGTGGGTGATACCTGAAGGCAATTTTGCCAGCCGATAAGCTGAGCTCCACCTGGGTTGTCTCAGTTGTGCATACAGAATACGCCCTTCCAAGTTAACATTGCTGGGGATCGGGGGAGTGGAAGCCGGACTCAGGCTTGCTTGGCTGGGAGAATGATTCCTGGTCTTAAAGGAATGTTTAATGAGGAGAGGTTAGCTGAGCTGAATCTGTTTAGCCTCGAGCAAAGGAGACTAAGGGGGGACATAATCCAGGTGTTAAATCTGGTCATTGCATTACATTTTTTTTGTATCCACTCCTTTATTTCGTGTTTATTGTTTGTTAGGTGTAATGTCTGTCTTATGTTAGTTATATCCATCCATCCATTTTCCAAACTGCTTATCCTACTGGGTCGCGGGTGGTCCGGAACCTATCCCGGAATGTGGAATGGGCACGAGGCAGGGAACAATCCAGGATGGGGGGCAGCCCATCACAGGGCACACTCACACACAAATCGTGATTATATTATTGCACTATACTGTATAAATAAAAAGTAAACTTAATACCAGTTGTGGTAATAAAGTGCACAGAGAGTAAGAGAGAGTAGGGTTTCACATAAACGTATGTTCATTAGCATTTAGTATTCTGATGGCTTTGGGGTTAGAAGCTCTTATTAAATCTGGTTGTTCTGCAATGCATACTGCGGTAACGTTTACCAGAGGGCAGAAGTTCAAACATCTCATGTGCTAGGTGCGTGGGATCTTTTTTAAATATAATTATGCATATGTAGAACTAGGGATATGATCCTGTTAAGTATGATAGTTCTGTCTCATTATTGCAGGATCGACATCCATAGTAACTGTGGTGATCTATCCATTTGTGTGCATGTCTGTGTGTGTGTGTGCGAGCGGGTATACCTATCCTACCCCATAGCGTGATAAATACCTGTTTTTTTTTTCCCTTATGGGGACCACGAAACTGAAAACCAGGAAAACTCTATTTTATAAAAATCTGTGACTGCTGTGGAAAAACTAAAAATGCAAAACCTCTTTTATTTTGCTTGGTTACTTATGGTTATGGTTAGGGCAGGGTGGGGGTTAAGATTGTCATAGTTAGCGTTAGCATTTATCCAATAGAAGTCAATGAGCGGGCCCCATAAGGATAGGTATACCCTATGTGTGTGCATGTGTGTGTTTGTCCCATATTGCCTGGGCTTCAGGATACCTCATAACCCGGAACTTCATCAGAAGTAGTTAGAAAATGGATGAATGGATGGATGGATGGATGGATGGATGGATGGATGGATGGATGGATGGATGGATGGATGGATGGACAGATCAA
The DNA here is from genome assembly GCF_023856365.1 of Brienomyrus brachyistius. Taxonomy (NCBI): domain Eukaryota; kingdom Metazoa; phylum Chordata; class Actinopteri; order Osteoglossiformes; family Mormyridae; genus Brienomyrus; species Brienomyrus brachyistius. The sequence continues at coordinate 25,285 of NW_026042622.1, read as the reverse complement.
TAAAAGTACAGAACATCCATTTTACAAAGAACCATCAACACTAAATGTATGCACTGGTCATGCTCCTGGAAATTAAACTTTTCTGAAAAGCAGCATGTTCATAAATTAGCTGCTGTTATACCTTGGGGGAACAAATGCAGATGAAATTGTAAAACAAACTGCAGTGGCAAAACAGTTCTGGCTGCCTGTGCTGCCCTGCCTGCCCGCCCTCCTGCCCATTACGTCCTGCCTGTGCCACCCTCCTGCCTGCCCTCCTGCCTGTTTACGTCTTTCCTGTGTGCCCTGCTGCCAGTTATTCTGTATTTACATCCGGACTTAACTAATTGAACCATATAAACCATATAAATCAGGACTTTGTTAACCTGACTTCTGCCCTGTGGAGGATGGGCTCCCCCTTTCACTCTGGTTCCTCCAAAGGTTTCTTACTATGACTGAGTTTATCCTTGCCAATGTCGCTTTCTAATTTTTCAGGCTAGATCTTGCTCACTGGGACAATTGGGCAGGGACAAAGTAAAGTGCTTTGAGACAATGTAAGGCTATGAAAATGTACTATACAAAATAAAGTGAATTGACTTGAGTAATGTGGCACAAAGCAACCCTTCTTTGCCACAGGAAATGTCTGGTGCAATTTCTTTTTTAATTGTACATGTCAATTGCATAATACCCTAAACTAATTCATTATTATTTCTATTATTATCATCATCATCAGTATTTCATTAGTATTCCATGGTATTTAGATTTTTCAGGAATCAGTGTGTGTACTGTATACTTTTTAATTTATTTGCACTATGTGTAGTGTCTCTGCAGCTGTATATACTTGCTGCATTATGCACAAGAACTTCCCTCAGGCATCAGTATAGTTAATCAAATGTAATATTTTTTGCTTGTTTATTAAGTTGTTTTAGGTATTTTGTGTGTTCCACTTAATTTAGTGTAATTAGTCCTAGTTGACTCAGGTTTAGTTAGATTTTTCCTTCTGTTGTTCCTCTGCATCATGCTACTGTCATAAAATTTCAATGTCTTACCTAACTTAAGAGTTTTGTGCATTGTGTTTTGGAGAGAAAGAAATCATTACTTTTTTTCTTTAGATTCATCCACTGATTCTATCACCTATGACACATTCCCCCTGAATATTTGTTTGTTTATTTATGTATTTGCTTGGGGGATGGAATTAACAAACAGAAATAACTGAATGAATCAGGGTAGTGAAAAACATTTATAAACTTATCATTTTGGTATTGGTACGATCCTGTTCTGGTTAGTTAGCCGAGGGAGTAAATCATCCGGAGTTTCATCTCTCAATCTCCTCCTACACCCACTCAGCATCACAGTATGGACTCCCCAATGCAACTGATCTGCACGTATTTGTACTCTGGGAGGAAATTGAAGCCCCCATAGGAAAAACTCAAAGCCTACAGACATATGCACAAAACCAGGGGACATGCTCAGTTCTGCAGGCCTGGAAGTGTGAGAGAAGGCTATTTATTGAGTTTCCCCTCTGCCCCTGGTAAAGATGAAACATGCACAAGTCATTAAACACACATATACTTACATGAAAGTCTGACTGATACTGGAGCTTCCAGTGCCCGTAAACCAGGTACTGGGGTACTCCATTTCCTTCTTGATAATTAGCGCCATTGAAAAAAAAACGGTGCCTTTCCTAATATTAACTGACTCTCAGACAAATGTACTGCTTGAAGACCCTGCCACTATTCGCATTTTCCAGCAGGAGTCACAAATCTTCATTGCATTCAGTTTATTCTCAGATGAGCTCATGCATGTTTCTATGTGCATCTTTACACTTAAACAAATACAGCTAACCTCTGTTGTTATATTCCATATATATTTGTCGTGACTGGCCTTTTTTCTCAAATGATGGATTTCTGAAACTAAAACTGACAGTATTCTAAAATATTTATATTGCCACATCATCGACACATGTTCTAATATGACATAGCATTCCCCTGGACCATAGTGCGACTTAGAGACAAGATATAACATGCCCTTCACGGTAAAACACTAGATAGGTGCAACACTTAATGTCAACGTTGTCAATGTCAATGTTGACTTAATGTCAACGTTAAATTCATGGATTCGCAAATTAAGTAACACGGTTACAGTACAAAAACGAGCAGAGCTGTGTATGGCATGACTATCTCGCGGCGGCGACAAAATATGCTTATCCTTCTAATTATTCAGAAGAAAATATATTTGCAAGCACAGCCGTTCACGGCTTCCGTACAAAAAGCTGTCACTACGCTACAGGAAGAATACACGACCAATATAGGATTTACACAAGTCTGCTTCTTTTGTTTTATTTAGTAACAACTTTCACAAAAATTGACAGCAATACTGCTAAAAGTGCAGATCTGTTGCCAAATTAAATAAACAAAGAAATTAATCATAAAAATATTCAAAGTATATACAGCCAGGGGCGCCGCTAGCAATTTTGGGCCCTATGACAAAATATGAGGTTGGGCCCCCCTACCACACCCATTCAGATCTCTGGGGGCCCCTAAAGGGCGTGGGCCCTTAGAATTGTCCCAACTTTCCCCCCCTTAGCGGCGCCCCTGTATACAGCTAACCATTTCCAATCGAAAAGTACATACAAGTCTCCAATATAAGTTATACAATGGAGCGCAGATAAAACTTTTAAATAGTAATTAACCAAACTATATAAAGAATACAAGTTTGAATACAGGTAATTTGTATAAATTTTACTGTGTTCAGACTGAAAAATCAGCACCAGCCTTACACACATTGCAGTTCTGCTTTTTTCTTCTTTTAGCATAATTACCCGTTTCACGTTCACGAGGCAGAAGATCCCTGCAAATGTGAAAATTCACAAGTAACAGGCACCATTAACCTCAAGCCATAACAGTCTGCTAGCCTGAACAATAGCAAACTCTATGTATTACCAATTATTACGCAGGTTGTCACTTTATCAAATCATGACTGTTACTAAGAAGTGGGAGTGAAACGCGTGTCACGAGATCTCGCGATATTACAACATGACGAGATTTCTCGTTGGAGCGAAAAGCCGTTTCACGAATGCGCTGCAAATGAGCTGCTGTAAATATGTCGGCATCTGACTAAATTACTATAGTAGATACCCCAGACACTTTTGAATCTTTTGTGTGTCAGCATTTCGGGTGCCCGGCGGAAAATATAAATGGCGAAAGGGAGACAGACAAAACACGAACCATCTGTAAGGACTGTAGAAAGCTAATGCCGCACACAGCGGCTAATGCTACTACTAACTACTATGCAAAGCCATTTGCAGCACCATCATAGCTCTTTATTTAAATTCACTGCACCGGTGAAGAAAACATTTTTAAAAAAATGTTATGTTTATTATTGGGTGCTTTCCACTTCATGCACCCACATACAGCGCTAGCTTAAAGCAATGCATTCTGGTCCTGACGCAATGCATCATGGTTATATTTTTTATCGCCCGTTGCATTACGTCACCATGTCACATGGTACCAAAACTCCGCGAGAGCAAGACACATCAGGCAGCACCTCTTAGCAGGCTGCACAGGCTGGATCCGCCTCCATTACGACACAACTTTGCCCTTATTGGCTTAAGATTTTAGTTACATACATGACGTTTGTATATCTGCTATTTCTCCCGAGAAGCAGGTAAAGCGGTAACTGCTTTTCAATTAATTTACTTGGTAAAATTAAATTTAAATAAATGATATGAATATTGTAATAGTACTCGTGAGCTTTGTTTGTTGTTAGTTACTGTAATGTTGCGCTGCTTTATTTGTTTAATCGTCTTGTCTGTGAAGACATTCAAGTTAATCAAATAAGAACTGCACTGTACACTGTACATGACCATAAAAACTTTGAATCCTTGAAATAAATGTTTTTGATCTTTTCCTTGGCAGTTATCTTTTTACACAGGGCCTCTATGTACACAATAGTTATTTTTTTCACGACTAACAGTATGGATCAGGAGTTGGTTATTGTAAAAGAAGTAATGTGCATGCAGGTGATATTTGTATAGATTTATATTTACCCCTAGGTGATAAGTTTGACAGTCATTTCTTTTACCGTTTGGCCTCTCGGTTGAACATAATAGTGGCGCGAGCAGCTCCACTTGGTTTTTTAAAAATACTCAGCCATGAACTTTTGGTGAACTCAGGTGAATCCCTTCCTTCAGTAGTAAACCTTGGTAGTTTCAGCCGTTTACACATTGTCTCACTAAAAGGTTGATAATATATTTGTCCTTTTACATAGTGATAAAATATACGCGATAAAAATGTGAATATTCATAGATTCAGGACTAACAAAGTAGCTAACAGAAACTCAGACTAACAAAAGGTGCAAATACATACTCAGTTGGTTCCATTGTGTTGATTACATTATAATGTTTACATTGTAATGATTATATCATGGATATTTGGCATACTTTTTATAAAATCGTAATTCTTATATTCTGCGTTATATAGTGCTAAATAATATTCCATAGATGGATGGACTTTATTAATCCCCGTGGGGAAATTGTGTTTTTTATGTCTCCCTCAACTTACTCTTTGTGGAGTAAGTTGTCCGCGAAGTGCAGCTACCTGTTGGGGCGCCCAGGGAGCTGGGGGTTAAGGGCCTTGCTCAAGGACCCACAAACGTGCTGAGGCTGGGTTAGTTTCAACTGGTGACCTCATTACAGGCACAAGGACTGACCCCTGCCCCCCAACTGTGTATGAGTAGCATTTATGCTGTTTCTTGAGTGTGAGCTAGTACATAAACCAGCTAGTGCTCACCATTGCAAAAATACTCTAGCTTTCTGTCATACACATTTTTTTATTTTCTTACATTGTCCGTTTTTGTTCATAGTCTGTAATATTCTGAATAACGACAATGTAGAGGAAAAACAGATTAAATTCTCCTTGTTTGTAATTTCCCCATGTAATCCACTGCCTTGTGGTAAGAGGTGCAAAAGTCAGACGCGTTGAATGATGAGGATACGATATTGAGTTTAGTTCTTGAGAGGATTTATTCATATGATATTTTAACACACAGTACTTTGAACTGGTTTGTTTGGCGCAAAAGGGCCGATATGCAGACACCATCACACATGGCAAATACGGTCAATGACTGTTTCACTTTGCACCTTCAGCCCTGAGCCGCGTAATCTCAGCACCTTTAATAACAACCATTGCTGCCTCCTACAGGTGGGAATACACTTAGACAATAGTAAATATCACTAAGGCAGGCAAGTACCTCTCGTTTCAAGTGTTGCAATACTATATAACATTATATTATAAACAATAAATACGAATAAATAAAAACATTAAACAAATAAACATAATCAATAATATTCATGAATAATTATGCTTAATATACAAATAAAAGAATAGCTCCTGCAGATGATTTCAGATAACTACTGGAACAATGAGTTCTGGAGGGGAGCAAGCTCTGTTACATGCTATAGAAATGTTGATCTGATTCCTTTCATTATCAGATTGTTACCACTGTTAAAAACCACAGATATTGTATTCTGATTGTATGCATTTCCTTATTAGGGCATGTCAGTTACTTCTGTTAAAAAATCCGTTTATTCTGACGTCGTAAATTTCCTGATCAGAGTTTACCCTCTTTAAAGTGATGGAGGTCCACTTGTGCGAAAGATACATCGATATGCATATGAGATTTCGTTTGTGCCAAAAATATGTAAATAGCACACAGTCCATGTCGACTGAGCATGTGACAAAGAATTTTTCTGTGACAATTCTATTTTGTCAGTGAGTTTGTCTGTGGAGCCCCTGAAGGGACCTAATGGTGTCCGCTAATTAGATACCCAGAAATAAACTGTGTGGCTCCTGCCCAAGCATTGCTGCCCAAACAGCAGCTTCCTCCTTATGCCACCGAGGGAGGAGTAGCCAGTGGTTCCCCTGCCCCTTCCCCTCTCCCCCCTGCAGACGAGGATCATAACCATTCAGCACCCGACTCTACCTCCTTCTCGGTGAAGAAGTGCCGTGGCGAAACACTCAGGCAGCAGGACGAGGTAGCAGAAATTCTTGCCCCTATGTTGGTATGTCCAAATCCTCAAGGGGGAGATAAGGTTTGCTCATCTGACACTGTAGATGAAGGAGTTGAACATAAGAACATAAGAACTATACAAACGAGACGAGGCCATTCGGCCCATCAAGCTCGCTTGGGGAGAACTAAACTAATAGCTCAGAGTCGTTAAAATCTTATCTAGCTCTGATTTAAAGGAACCCAAGGATTCAGCTTGCACTACATTATCAGGAAGACTATTCCATACTCTACACGCTGCGTAAAGAAGTGCTTCCTTAAATCCAGCTTGAAATGTTCTCCCGCTAATTTCCACCTATGGCCACGAGTTCGTGTATTTAAACTAATGCTGAAGTAACTATTTGGTTGAACAGCATCCAAACCTGTTAGAATCTTATATACCTGGATCATGTCCCCCCTCAATCTCCTTTGCTTGAGACTGAACAGATTTAGCTCAAGTAACCGTTCCTCGTATGACATTCCTCTAAGACCAGGAATCATTTTTGTGGCCCTACGCTGCACCTTTTCTAAGGCCACAATGTCCTTTTTAAGATATGGTGACCAAACCTGCACACAATATTCTAGGTGAGGTCTCACCAAGGAATTGTATAATCTTAGCATTACCTCCCTTGACTTAAACTCCACACACCTGGAGATATACCCCAACATCCTATTGGCCTTTTTTATTGCTTCCCCACACTGGCGAGAATGGGACATGGAAGCATCAACATACACACCAAGGTCTTTCTCATGATCAGCTACCTTTATTTCAGTGACACCCATGAAATACCTGTACTTTATATTTCTGCTCCCTAGATGGAGTACCTTATATTTATCGACGTTAAATTTCATCTGCCAGGTATCGGCCCAGTCACTAATTAAATCAAGATCCCGCTGTAGCTGCTGAGCCACTAATTCAGTATCTGCTACACCACCCACCTTGGTGTCATCTGCAAATTTCACCAGTTTACTGTATATATTGGTATCCATATCATTTATGTGAATTAGGAACAATAGTGGTCCTAAAATCGAACCCTGCGGTACCCCACTATGAACGCAAGCCCACTGTGAGTTGAAGGACATTGCCAGTGACCTGCTGGACCCCAGGCAGAACAGGCCTCACCATGCGACAGCCCTTCAGAGACTGGTCCTCCTGCGCATGGACTGGGGCATGATGCATCAGTTTAAACAGGAGCCTGGTAAATCCTGCGAGTGCTACACCAAGCGACTGATGGCAGCATTCTCCAACTACAGTGGGATGGACTCCACAACGGACCGAGAGTGTATGTGATGTAAAATACACTAAGATAGGTAAAAACTCTTTTGTGGACTAAGTAAAACAAACATTTTATGTTCTAGTTTTCTTAAAACTACTGAAACAAATAATTGGCTACACTGCAGTTCCGCTGTTTTGTTTGGCACCCCTGCATGTCGTGCATTGTGTGGAAAAAACCTGAAGGCTGAGGAATGTTACGTAACACAGCTAGAATGTAAAAACTCTCTCTGGTGTAATTCACTGCATAAAACCAATGGTGTTAAGTGTGATGTCTTCTTCATAACACTCCCTGATGTTTGTGTCCGTGACCATGAGATAGGGTGGGCTGCTTTTCTTCCTTCCTTTGACTAGTATTCCTCCTAAATTGTTCATCTGTATTTGCTGCATTGGTACTTGATGTGCGTGTGCCTTGTGTCACGATCGCCATTTAACGGGAGCGGCGGACGGGCAGGAAACAGGCAAGGCAGGCAGGATACGGGGATTTATTAGGAACACGGGGTGCAGGAAACATCTCACGCAGACGGACTTCAATGACGGACACTGAACTCTAGTAAGACATGAACTCAAATAGACAGGACTGATTGAAAATAATCGGACACAGCTGGGTACGATCAGGGAAGCACACGTGGATAATCAGGGGGCGTGGCACACACGGTGGTCAGACTGTCCGGGACCTCCTCGGGGACTAGGGCAGGAAAGTCTGGAGCTGGGTCAGGGACAGGAGTGGGGCCAGGAACAAGAGCCCCAGGGGGCACAGTCATTTGAGGCGGAGGGAGCGCCTCGGGCGTGGGCTCTGGGGCCGCAGGGGGCAGCGGAGGCGGCTGCTCAGGAGCTACGGGCAAAGCAGGCGGCGGCTGCTCGGGCTCTGGGGCCGCAGGGGGCAGCGGAGGCGGCTGCTCGGGCTGCGCAGGAGCTATGGGCGACGAAGGCAACTGCTCAGACGCTGTAGCAGGAACCCAGGACTTTATGCTCAGCCCACTGCTGTTAACTCCGATGACTCACAACTGAGCAGCAATGCACATTTCGAATTCCATCATCAACATCAGGCAGATGACAAGACTGTTGTGGGTCTCATCAATAAAAACGGTGACTCAGCATACAAAGAGGAAGTGTGATGACTATCGGACTGCTGCAGAGCCAACAACCTGTCTCTGAATGTTGACCAAAGAGATGGTTGTTGACGTTAGAAGAACACAAAACACAGAGTGACCACTCTCTGCTGCACATCGATGGCTCATCTGTGGAGATCGTAGAGAGTACCAGATTCCTTGTTGTCCATCTGGCGGAGAATCTCACCAGGTCCTTCAACATCAGCTCCATAGTAAGGAAAGCACAGCAGCACCTCTACTCTCCACGGAAGCTCAGAAAAGCCCATCTCCCATTCTCACACTCTATTGGGGAACTGTTGAAAGCACCCTGAGCAGCTGCATCACGGTCTGCTTTGAGAACTGTGTCGCCTCAGATCACAAGTCCCTACAACAGATAGTGATGACAGGTGAGAAAATCATTGGGAGTATCGTGTTAGAGAAATATGTACTTTTTTTATCATCATTTTGCTAGACGCTTAGAAACAACACCCTGCCGCAGCTTGATCTTAATTGAGCAATAACACGTCTCAAGAACTGTCGCTTGAATATTTCCACCCCATATATGGTGACAAACAATGTTCAATGTCAGTTGCATATCCTGTTTGTGTACCTCAATAAAAGACACTGCGAGGGGAGTTACTCTTTCGAAGTTGGCTGAGTTCGACTGAGAGGCTGACACCTCGAGGTCAGGACCGGGCTTCCCTTTGTAAGGAAAAGTGGTAAAAATGTCCCAAGGTTCTTGGTTGATCATTTGAATGCAGACAATGTTAGGAATTTATGATCATGGGGGAAGCCAGGGAGAGAATGGGGGTTCCAGTTGGCACCACTATGGTGATAAGGATAAGATAAGGTGATAAGAATTGAATTACAATGATCATAAAAGTCTCCACCCTGTCCTGTCCCGTCCCTGTCTCAGGATCCTCACACTCCAGGGGGTCACTCTTTATATGTAAATTCACTCACAACACCTACACACAACACCTTGGTGGGGAGGGCCTTTTTGGGTATAAAGGGGGGTGAAGAACTGTCTTCAATTTGTATCTGAGCTGCCTTTCAGTACCCGGTGTGTCTCTACACTGTATTACATTGTATTATTTTTGCTGTTCAATAAACCATCATTTTGCTGAAACTGCGGAGACTCTGCAAGTGGATTCCCTACACCTTGCAGCAAGTAAAACGTCATCACAGCTGTCTGTGTTGTTCTGTGTTCAGAGACTGGTTTGTTTCCAGCGCATCTTCAGAAGAAGATAACCCTAACATATCTCTCCCCTCCATCACAGATATTCACACCACACACTGCATCCGCAAAGCCACCACCATTGTGGATGACCCCACCCACCCCTCACATTATCGTTTCACCCTCCTGCCTTCTGGAAATAGGTCCCGGAGCATTCGGGCCTTTACAGCCAGACTCAAACAGCTTTATCCCCCATGCCGTCAGACTACTGAACTCTCAGGGACTAATCTGATACCACACACACATACACTCATTAACACACTTTATTATTTAACTACTATTTTTTATCTTATTGTCGCCATGTTTACAGTTACTTTTATTTATTTTTATTGCTACCTCATTGGACAACCAAACTGCGCCTTCTCAGTACTGGGTTTACTGTGCTGTTTGTGCTCGTTGGTGTCAGTTGTCCTCTCTTTTTGCACTGTCCTGCAATGTTTGCACAGTTTTTGCTCATTATGCACCATACAGTATGTTGCTAGGTTGGTATGTGTTAGTCTTCTGTTAATTTAAGTAGCACCTTGGTCCGAGGGAAACAGTTTCTTTTGTAACTGTACTATACTCAACTGTGTAAAGTTAAAAATAACATTAAAGACCTACTTGACTTTTACTGAACAGGTGCTAAAGTGAAATTACTTGCTTCTGGGAAAGAACTCCAGCTGAAATTCTGTACAACAATTATGGGAGACATATGGGAAGGACGCGGTGTCAGACCTGCCCCAGTGGGACGAATGTGGTTTTCCTAGTAACAGCAGCTTCAGTCCCAATCAGATAAGCCAGATGCGTCTGAAATTAGAGGAACGGGATCAGACTGGTTGCTCAGGGACTAATGTGGTAGAACTAAAACAGAGACAAATTGGACGGTGTTTCAATTGTGGGAAAATGAGACAAAGCAGGCAGAGGAGATGCGGGTGGCAAAGAAGCATGAGATAAGGAATGCAGAGAATGTGGATGAGGGTGAGACTCCTGTGAAAACTGTGTATTGAAAATTAGGGCCATAGTATTGTCATCCATCCTGTCAGGGTATGGAAATACACTGAGGGTAAATGGCCTAATGCAGGAAGTGTCTTAATCCTATAACATCCAGCTGATTCAGGCTGTGGGGGACAGTGTAGTACTGCACTCTTCTGGCTGGGACCTTGAATAAATGAATGAATGTTACATTTATACAGCCCTTTTCTAAGATACACAAAGAGCTTTACAGAAGCACTGGGGAGCCACTTCAACCCAAACGTGAGGCAGCAGGAGAGGGGGCCCAGGCAGAGAGAACAGCCAACAAGACGGGTGCTTCCACAGACAGGACGGGGGCCCCGGCAGACCAACGCTGACGACTCCTGGGACCAAGTCAACAGAGCAGCTGTCGTCATTGTGACTCACCCTCATACATCCATCCATTGTCTAAACCGCTTATGCTACTGGGTCGCGGGGGGTCCAGAGCCTATCCTGGCAGGATCTGTGCACGAGGCAGGGAACAACCCAGGACGGGGGGGCAGCTCATTGCAAGGCACATTCACACACCATTCACACACACATGCACTCCTACGGCCAATTTAGCAAGAGAGAACATGCAAACTCCCCACACATGTGACCCAGGCGGAGACTCGAACCTGAGTCCCAGTGGTGGGAGGTAACAGTGCTAATCACTGCACCACCAAGCAGCCCCACCCTCATACATGATTTCTGATTCTTGATTTTAATCCCCTTTTCTGTTTTTGGCAACATATAAAGTGCTGTGAATGTCACTGTCAGATTGTCATATCATCCTCCAGTTGTCCCTTGTCACCCTGGATGCACATTGAGTGTTTGCTAAATATTTTATCTTGTAGTGTTCCTGATTTTTTCCTGTGTTTTAATTTGCAATTCTCAAATTTCATGACTGGCATCCGTGGGGACGATTAATTAAACCTGTTAACTCTGCACTTCAATTTCAAACTGTTGGTAACATGTGTACATATTTTTGTCTGATCTTTTCACCACCAGGTGGCGATATAGCAACTCCAGAGTTATTGATGGCTAGAACAAAAAAAACACAGTAACACAGAGGTGTAGCTAAAAATTCTGGGCCCCTGACAGAATGTCACCTTGCGCCCTCTGTCGAATTTTACATTCTGTGAAAGAGATTTGTTGAGCCATCTTCCAATGTAATCCAATCCAGCTCTTTATTTGAAAAGCACTTTAAACAACCTTATGGACCAAAGTGCTGCACAAAGGAATAAATAAAAACATTCACACACTTAAAAACGAAGTAAAAGAAATTTAATAAAAACCAAAACATTCAATGTGAGTAAAAGGCCATTAATAAAAATTTAAAAAAATCAATTAATTAATAAAGAAAAGGCTAAGATTAAAATAAGATTTACTATTAAAATTAACATCTCACAATGTGTCAAAGGTGAAGGAGAAGAGATTAGAAGAGATTTAAAAACGGACAGAGGGGATTCCTCTCTAATGTGAAAAGGCAAGTCATTCCACATTTTAGGAGCTGCGACTGCAAAGGCTCGATCCCCTCTAAGCTCACGCTGAGTCTTAGGAACCGTCAGGAACAGCTGATCAGCTGACCTGAGAGAGCGGGTGGGGGTGTAAGGGTGAAGCAGCTCACAGAGGTCAGATGGAGCAAGACCACTGAGGGCTTTAAAAGCAAATAACAGAATTTTAAAATGAATCCTAAAATGTACGGGCAGCCAGTGGAGTGAGGCTAAAATGGGGGAGACATGCTCATATTTCCATGTGCGGCAGCATTTTGAACCTTCTGGAGGTGAACAATAGTGGAGCCTCTAACCCCAACATAGAGGGCGTTACAGTGGTCCAAACTAGTAGTGACAAAAGAGTGGATTACTGTCTCAAAGTGCTGCCTAGAAAGAATTGGCTTTATTTTGGCCAACTGCCTCAATTGTAAAAAGCTTGACTTGACAACTAACCTTATCTGAGTGTCAAACTTAAGGTTGGTGTCGACTTTAACCCCTAGGTGTGTGATGACTGGTTTACAATATTGTTCCAAGGAACCTAAAATTACAGTGGAGGTCAGAGGAGTGGAGTTACCAAAAACCAACACTTCTGTCCATTACCTCCCCACTTCCTTGTTAGTTACAATATTTGTTCTGCATTACTGTACTGCTTTGGAGCCTTTTGATATTAAGGTGAATAACACAGGTGAAAAATTAAGGTGAAAAAAGAGACAGATGCATTGACAGCAGTCGTGGCCACACTTTGGACTGGGAGTGTAAGAGCAAAGGAAACTGAATCCACTATGTTCTGTCCTGTAAATTTTTATTAAACACCACATGACACACATACGAGTCCTGTTTTAACTTTCAGGGCTGATGGTCTGCAGCCTGGCTTGTGTTCTACAGTGCAGCGCAGGTGCAGTCACTGTGCTGAGCCCGGCGTTATATTAATGACGCAGCCTTTCACACTGACCAGTGAGAAATAACCTTGAAAATGACTGTGCTCTTTGTGGTTCTCCTTTTTTCTTACCACCAAGCAAGAGACTAAACATATTTTCTACTTATCAGTTATCAGAAATCAGAAATGTCATGCAGTAATCAGAGGTTAGACAGCAAGAATGACTTTTGTATTTTTATCTTTTGTCAATCTTTTATCCAGCGACTACTAATTCTCATCGGGGTCTGGAGAGGGTGGGACCTGTCCCAGGAAGCACAGAGCACAGGCCTGCATGGGATGCCATTCCACACAAGCAAAAACAATTAAGATGGTCAGATTTGCCTCACTGTGTGATTTTGACTGAAAGATGAACTAAGCACAGTCTTGTGTGTATAAAAATGCGTAGATTCATTTAACTTTAACAATGAGATTCAGCAACATGACCTTATAGTGTTAATGATCGGTATCTTACTGGTATTAACTGAATTATGCAAAATTCTACATTATTCTATATTATTGCACCCAAATTGTTCATACTGACTAAATGTAATTACTGACATCCTGGACATACTGCTTTTTAGGTTTGAATTTAAAATGTTAGTAGACAAATTCATGCTGTCAATAACATCTCACTTGCTCACCCACTTTTAGATAAAAATACCCTTTGTGGTTTTTCTAGTGAAGCAGTGGGCCTGAGCTGAGGACCTGATGGTTGTGTGGTTTTCGCTCACTGAGAAGAGAGACACAAACACCCTGCTCTCAGTCGGTCAGTCTTCCTGTAAAATGCAGAGGTGAGACTGCTAGTGGAAAATTACTGACTGCAGCGTCAACAACACATATAAACAGCAGCACAAACAAAATGTTCCACAAATGCAGGACATCTGTATGCTTACAGCACACATCAGACACGCTGACCCTCAGCACTGAGCTCCTCCAGGCTCTGTGCTCTCCCTCTTCTCTTCAATTTCTACACAAATCACTGCTGCTCCAGTGAAGATCCTGAATTTTGCAGGTGATACTACTGTGTTTGCCATCATAACTGAAGGTGATGAGTCTGCCTACAGACTGGAAGTCGTACAGCTGACCATCCAGTTCTGAACTCACATTATCCCAAATGTCCACATGCTTAGACTCCTCTCATCATCAGGGAGGAGCGTCCCTTGGCACTGTAGAGTAGATGGATGAGAGCAGGCTGATAACAAGGCTGTCATCAATTTTATGTGACACCTCTCACCCCCCCAGCAGACTATGGAGGCCCGTAAGGGCAGCTCCTTCAGTAAGAGACTCAGACACCCGGCGTGTGACAGAACGGTACCGCAGGTCATTGGGCCCCACAGCAGTCAGGCTTTATAATCTGCACTCTGCTCATTGAACTTTTCCCCTGTTCACTGTCTTCTGATACAGTTTCTATCTGCTGCTGATCTGCAATATTGTTCCTCCTTATTCACTGATGTGCAGTGTTGCATTGAGCCAGTGCATTATGCCCTGTGTGGCAGCTTCCTTTGGGAGGCTAATATCTGGCACATGAGCAATAATGTTACATGCAATAGGATTGTGTATAAGTTAAGGATTGTGTATAAGTTAATTTTAATATTCCTATAATATTCCTCTGTATGTAATATATTCTTATTTTTTGTTTCTATTATTACCCTATATTTATATATACATCCATTTATTTTACATTCATAATGATGTTGTTTGTTGTTTTGTGCCCCACTGCTCTTGTAACAAGCCTCAGTCTTGACTCTCCCTTTTAAGGTCTTGGCCTTAAATCACACTCGATATAGGTGGTGTCGTCCCCATCACCCTGACCAGGATACATGCTGTAAGATTAATGGATGGTGTTTATCTGTGTGATGAAAAAGAATGTGAATAAAACAAAAATGTACCATTATAAATGGGAGCCCTAGGATGTGTGGTGGTTAGAGATGTGGACTGATGAGAATTTTGCTTTTCTAAAGTTCTGTTGTGAAAACTGTACATTCCGTTCCATGTACAGTAGTGATATGTAGCAATCATGTGCTCCAGTCAAATGTCCAGCTGCATGAATAATAATGGTGGCTTGTTTGGATAAAATAACTTAGGCTGAATACTTGAAAGCGTGACCTGGGTGAGGTAGAGAGGAAACAGGGTCTTACAAGAAGCAGATATTGTTCTGTCTGTGTGGTTTTTACTCTTTGCAAAGTGAGTCCAGCACAGTGCAGTCAGTGGGTCAGTCTTCCTGAGCTGCATCTAACCAGTGGAAACATCTGCAGCACTGCAGAGAAGCACTCAGCAGACAAACAAACCCAAACAGCTTACAGCTGTATGTCACTTTTGGACAGAGGTGGACAAAGTACACAACTTCACTACTTGAGTTAAGTATAGATACTCCTCGTCAAATAATACTCAAAGTTTTTCAGTTAATTTTTTACTTCAGTTAAAGTACTGGAGTATTTGCATCTAAAAATACTTAAGTATTCAAAAGTACATTATGTTTTAAATGCAAGACATTTTTCAGAACCTAATGACTCCTGAACACCCCACTGAATACACTGACTGGCTTGTACATCTTGTAGAATAAAAAGCTTGTGGAATATGATACAATGACTATAGAAACACAACTGACATAACAAAAGTACAGCCATTGTCATTTTCATCTTATTTAACACCCCCCACCCCACTCACACAAAAGAGCATGGTAGTGTTCTTACAGAGCCGTAGCAGTGTGTGTGTGTGCATGTGTGCATGTGTGTTTGTGTGTGTGTGTGTCTATGTGTGTGTGTGTTTGTGTGTCTGTGTATGTTTGTGTGTGTGTCTATGTGTGTGTATGTTTGTGAGCCAAGTAACAAGACAGGGAGCAAGAAACAAAACTCCTCTTTCTTAATTATCCACATCGTTATTAACGACACAGGTATATATACAGGTACATATACAGGTACATGTATATACTCAAAAATACATCCAGAACACACAATTAAATGAAAAACGTAATTTAAGAACACTTGAAATTTTCATTCAGTTTCTTTCATCTGTTTAATATAATCGATCAGTCCCTGTGCGTTTGCCCCAAACCATTCAGCATGGTACACAAGGGAGACAAGTAAGCATGTGTGACATCAAAGAACTGATTGCAGCAACTCAGCCTTTCCACAACATTAAAGCCGCTTATTCCCCCCCATGCCATGAAGAAATAATCTCTGTGGCTCCCCTCTCCCCCTCCCTCAGCCCCCAGTCTGGCTTGAACATTTGCACTTCCAGTAAAAATGCGCCCCAAACACACTGACACCAAACTCAGCACCGGTACTCCGTAAAATCCCGTGATTCAGTCTCAGAAGCACTGGCTCCCCTGCCCTCCTCTGAACATTATTAAAGCTACACCCTGAACACTCTGTGTGACTGACATGAATGAGAAGCATCTTTATTCATAATCTCTGTAGCGGAGGTCAGAATACAGAGTGTCATTATTCCCGTCTTTCTTCTGTCTCCTGGGTTTTGGCTTCTTAAGGTTCAGGGCAGCGTAATTCAGTGTGTCCTCGTCATGGCACTGTGGAGACAAAGATGGCAGAATTGGATGGATCAAATCGGTTTGCTATTACCTATTTTCACAAATAGCACTTAAAATGCTGATCCCAGGATGGAAATCAGTCTGAGGTTCATTTGTTTTACTGACGATTTGTAATTTGAAATATTTATTACATACTTGCTTGCGTGACCATTCCACTTTTGATATATCACTGTTCTTTTCATCTGTTTAAAATATATAACACATCAATATATTATTTAATTTCGCACGGTATCATACCGTGGTCAGATAACATTCCGAATTTTCAAGCAATCAACATCCTTTTTGTCTCAAAAATGAAAGTAAAAATGACTTCTGTCAATTTAAGTGTGCATGTTTGGATACGTGTCATTTGTTCTCATATATCATATATAATAAAATTGCTATAAAGGAGATCTTGGTAATAAAAGTTATTGATATGCAACTTATTGCAACATGTATATTTCAATAGATTTTGCAAAATATGAAAGATATAATACAAAAATGTAAATCTTACAGTACAAAAAGGTTTATATAAATAAGGTGAGATTTAATAATGGATTTTAAAACTGTATTACCTGCAAGAGTGGTTTTAATATGAAAATGTTATCTATCATAAAACAATTTTATATTTCTATAATTTGTTAAAATCTACATTTTGTCCTTCTGAGTGCATAAAGCCGGGCAGCGTACCTGCACAGTGTGTACAGGTCAGTTTACATCTTATACAAATGAGAGCAACGTTCAGAATAATGCTGCAAGATAAAACTATCAGCAAGCCAGAGTGAAGAGGATCCAGCAGCTTCTGAAAGCCTGTAACAAAGAGATAGATTTCAGCATAATGATATAGAGACACATTTCCCATTTGCTTACATTACATTAGTTAAAGATCAAATCGATAACACATTACAGCAGTTGTTTTGTAAATAGTCCATTTTTAACATGAACTTCTAGTATTTTGCATTTTAACAATTTATATTAATATTTGAAATAATTATTAAATTAGGCTCCGGACCCCCCGCGACCCAATAGGATAAGCGGTTTGGAAAATGGATGGATGGATGGATATTAATATTTGAAATAATTATTAAATTAGGCTCCGGACCCCCCGCGACCCAATAGGATAAGCGGTTTGGAAAATGGATGGATGGATGGATAATTATTAAATTAACATCTGTGTAATTTAATTTAAGCACTTAAATTAGAAAATTCATTACATTAAAAAAAGAAATAAATGTCTTAATAGCAGAATAAGCTAAATAAAACTTTGAAGCAGATATACTCTCCACACTGGGTGCTACCATCTATATCCAGCTGTGTGCCGTTCCCAAACAGCATCTCCCCACACTGGGTGTTACCATCTATATCCAGCTATGTGCCGTTCCCAAACAGCATCTCCCCACACATGGCCACAGCGCAGTAGTAAGTCCCAGCATCGGAGAGGCTGAGGTTCCCCTTGGGGAGGCTGTAGACGCAGCTCCGTGTAGGAGATCCAGCCTCAGGGCTCTTCTCACACTCATCACTGCTGTTTCCATGGCTGTAAATGACTCCAGGAAGGGATTCTCCTGATCCATGTCTGAACCAGTAAACACTGTGTTCTCCTGCACAGCTCCCAGTCTCTATCGTACACTGCAGGCTCACAGAGTCTCCTGGCTGCAATGTGTCAGACACAGGCTGCTGTACCACAGTCCTGCTGTTGGAGTCTTTACCTGAAAAGCAAAATAGTCATGATGACAGCCCTTTGAGAATAACAATGGAAAATACAGATCCTCAAAAATTGTTCTTACAGATTTTTGGGAACTGAATCGATGTTCTTCTAGCCATCCAAGAAATCAGTAACTTCTTGGAGAACAGCTGACATTCTTCTCTCTTTTTATTGTATTACTGCTTATTAGTATATATCAGGTAACACTATACATTAACTGCACCTACATAATACCTAAATAAAAATTATATGATAATAACAAACATTATAATCATATAATGTCTTGTATTAATGTATGAAGGTAGATGAATATAATTAATTTCAATTCAAAGAAATGAAGTGTGTAAAGTGTACTTTATATTTTCATGATTTTCGTGACTTTACATTTGGTTTATGTTGCCCCTTTTCCACAGGAAGGTATTTATTGTTTTTGCATATTTAGCTCTTGATGTGTTTTGGTATTTTTGAGCATTTTGCTGTAGTACCTGCATAATTTAATTCAAGAGCCGAAGAGCTGTTTGCCCATTACTAGTTTGTCTATCTTTTAACATTAAAGAAAAAGTATACATAGTAAAAGGAATTACTTGGTTTCGTAGTTCCTCCTATTTATTTTCTTATGCACACAAAAGTAAGTTTTTCCGTTCAACCATAGCACTACAGCGAAAAGCAAAACGTCATGGCAAATACAATTATGCTTTATTCCAATACACATTGCTAATTTTTCATTATTATTACATTTATTCAGCATAATATCTTCAAAGGTTTCATGATTTAATTTGCAATCTTCTGGCCTGAAATCTTTTCCTGCTACACTGAAGACTCTCTCAGCGTGTGCAGAGAAAGCTGCAGCCAAAGGGTTGGCATCCTCTGATAAACATGGTTGGTTCAGGTATCGGTGACATTATGTGAACCTTTCATGGCAGGAATAGGGACTAGTTTGACTTTTGATGCAGGAAAAGTGTTTGGGACGTTTCTTAGGTTAGAAACTGCCGTCACTGCAGCCAACACTGACTTTTAAGGAGAGACACTCAGCTCTTCCTATGAGCAGATCCACCATGGTGCACAAAATGACAGTATAATTATTATTTTAGGTGACACTTCAAATGTTGCATTATTTCATTCTTTACAAAACGACATTTTTATAACAATGATGTATAACAATGTTAATGTGTTTATGTATAATTCATATTTAAATTAAAGTTCATATTTTAGTTAAAAGCTACACCTACAGTACGTATATGAACTTGAATTTGAATCCAAACCCTTTTTCGTTCTTCTTCTTTAAATTCAAATATAAATTTCAATGCCACAACCTGTTTTCAACCACAATTCAAATGTAATTCAGATTAACAAAATGAACTGAAATTCAAGTTCATATATGTATTCAAAATCCTGAATTTTAGGATACGTATTTGAGAATTTCATTCTCAAATCAGTTCTGAATGGTGCACATCCCTAGTTCATATGTTAAATCATGCATTTTTTTTTTCAGAGTGAATACTGTAGTGTTGCCAGAAATGTAGTAAGGCGCTCGAATAAGCAGGCCGGAGCATATACGAATGCGTTAGAACAAAATGCTGTTTACTTAACAAAACATTACATAGAAATAATCAAGGTAGCACAGGAGCAAGCATGTCGTATACGTCTCACTCTTATTCACACTTCTTCTCTCTTTTCTCTCATCCTACGGTCTCTGCCTTTTAACACTGCCACCTAATGTTCTGAGGTTGTAATTACAGTCAGTGAACACAACATCTCCTCTCTCTGTAAAAGAATACACTCTCTATACAAAGTGAATGCAAACAGGAAAACGTAGTAGTTAAATGTAATGAATTGAAATGTAGTTCTGTCAAATACAACTCTTGTGGTACCATTGCATCAGAAATCGTGAATAAAGTATCTTTACATAAGGTGCATTAACATGTAACTGTAAAATCACTGTAAACAGTAAATTACCTATAC
This sequence comes from Brienomyrus brachyistius, assembly GCF_023856365.1. Classification (NCBI taxonomy): domain Eukaryota; kingdom Metazoa; phylum Chordata; class Actinopteri; order Osteoglossiformes; family Mormyridae; genus Brienomyrus; species Brienomyrus brachyistius. The sequence continues at coordinate 5,092 of NW_026042622.1, read as the reverse complement.
TTAAACTTGACTCTTATCTAGAGAATAAACTGAAGTACTTCGAACCTTGTAAACAGTCTTAGTTATAACAATCAAGTTACTAGAATCATCCCAGCTTCTCTTTAATCAACTATTGCATGACATAGTCCTTAAGCCACTTGGGCTTGTATTTAACACGTGGCTGTTTGTGAGAGGGGGAATGACTAACACCTGTGTGTATCAGTCGAGATGTGTCGCAGTCTTGTCCAGCCACAGGAGGAATCTTGGCAAGATGAGAGGCATTCCAAATTTTTCCATCACTCAGCAAGAAAGAATTTGGACCTATCCTCTTCCTCACGGTTGTAGGGGAAGTAAATCTAGGATGAGCTTTAGGGACGTGATTAGGCTTCCTTATCCTCACTCTCTCTCCTGGTCGAAAAGAAGGCATGCATGCGCCACGTTTAGCATCAGTGTAATGCTGCATGTTATTCTGATGTCTCTGAACTGCACGACGAGCAGAAACATCCAGCGGAGACATGGCAGATGGCAGAGGAAGAATATCCAATTTGGTGCGCATTTTCCTACCATAAAGTAGTTCATATGGTGAGGTGGAAGTTGCGGCATGTGGCGTTGCACGATACACCTGGAGCCAGTTCATAACAGTCTCATTCCATGGTTGTGACTGTTGAATGGCGGTTTGAATGCAGCTTCTCAGGGCACGATGGAATCTCTCGACAGCTCCGTTAGCAGCTGGATAGTAGACTGATGTTCTGCTATGGGAGATACCATAGGTGTGCAGGAATGATGCAAAAGCTGCAGAGGTGAACTGTGGACCATTGTCTGTGACAATGTTCTCTGGGTTACCATGACGACAGAAAATAGATGTCAGGAAGTGAATAACATCTTCAGTAGTGGCGGTATGTGAAAAGGCAACTTCTGGCCACTTTGAATAATAATCTGTCAGCGTGATAGCGTATCTACAAGCAGCAACTGCAGTGTCAAAGGGTCCAACAATATCAAGGCCAAGTTTCTTCCATGGTCCATCAGGCAGTGGGACTGGTTGCAAAGGAGCAGGGTGAGTAGAAGCTGTTTTATCATTAGCCTGGCAGAGTATACATGAAGCAATGCAAGACTGAACTTGTGAATCCATCTTTGGCCACCAGTAGAGGTCGCGCAGACGTTGTTTTGTGCGGACAATTCCTTGATGACTCTCATGTGCAAGCGTGATCAGTGTGTGTCGTAAGGAGAGTGGCACGATGAGTCTTGAGCCTCTGAGGATGTAGTTATCCTTAACGGAGAGCTCATCTCTGATCTTATAGTATAGGGCTAGTATACCACTTACTGATTTAACGGATGGAGGCCAACCACTTTCAATTTGTGAGCGCAGAGCTGACAGTTCAGGACAAGTAGAACAAGCAGAGTTGAAGTCAACCACCGGAAGGGAGCTTAGGACAGCAGAAATATGTGCCACCATCTCGGGTTCTGAATCTGAAATAGAGTCAGGAGGCGCAGGCAGGGGAAGGCGCGAGAGACAATCAGCCGTATAGTTCTGGGAGCCTGGTCGATAGACAACATCATAGTCAAAACAGAGCAGGCGTGCAGACCAGCGGGCAACCCGCATACCAGCCCGACCGATTCCCTTTGTGCTGAGCAGTGTTGTCAATGCCTGATGATCTGTGCGGAGAGTAAAACGACGTCCCCACAGGTATGTTCTCCATTTTTCTGTAGCCCACACACAAGCAAGTGCTTCTTTTTCAACAGTCGAGTATTTCCTCTCCGTTTCAGTCAGTGTGCGGGAAGCGAAAGCCACAGGCTTCTCTGTGCCATCAGGTTGTACTTGTGCAAAGACAGCTCCAAGTCCATAGTCACTTGCATCTGTGGAAATTACCGGTCGTAGAGAAGGGTTAAAAAGAGCAAGCGCAGGACTGTTCACAAGAAGTTGCTTAACTTCCTCAAAGCTGCTTTGTGCTGCAGGAGACCATGTAAATGTGTCTTTTTCACTGACACAGGCACGCATAGGAGCCACAACCGTCGCAAAGTTAGGCAGAAACTTTGAATACCAGGACACTAGGCCCAGAAACGATCTCAGGGCAACAGCGTCAGATGGAGGAGGGGCTTTCAGGACAGCATTAATGTGTTCTTGGTCAGGAAGAATGCCATCTACAGTAATGACATGACCTAGGAAGCGTAGGGAGGTTTTCCTGAAGTGACATTTGTTCTCATTGAGAACCAATCCAGCCTCCTTCAGCTTTTGGAGGACAGCGTTGAGGTTCTGGTCATGCTCAACAGGGGAGTTGCCATAGACAATAAGGTCATCCAAATAATTTTGAACACCTGGAAGACCGTTGAGAATGTCAGCCATCATTTTCTGGAAGGCTGAGGGGGCTGATGCGAGGCCATAAGGAACTCTGCAGAATCGGAACAGACCATCGTGTGTGATGAATGCTGTAAGGTCTCTGCTATCTTCATGAAGAGGCAACTGGTAGTATGCATTAGCCAGATCGATTGTAGAAAACAGCTTTGCACCTTGTAAATTTGCAAGCAGTTCATCCACATGAGGTAGAGGGTAGCAATCTGTGACCACAGCCTTGTTTGGTTCACGGAGATCTGTGCACATTCGTATTCCACCAGTTTTCCGTCCTGTAACTACAATAGGCGAAACCCAAGGTGATGCATCAATGTTCTCAATCACACCAGCTTTCAGCAAGCGGTCAAGTTCAGCTGAGACAGAAGCTCTTACAGCAAAAGGCAGGCGTCGTAATTTCTGGCGTACTGGTTTAACAGTGGGGTCAATTTTCACCTTATGCACAAAGTTTTGTGCACAACCAATGTCTGGAGTAGTAGGGATACAGGAAGCGGTTGAAACAGTCACACAGCTAACAGCAGGAGCAGTAGGGATACAGGGAGCAGATGCAGAGTTTGTGGTAAACACGGGAGGAAGGATAGTGTTACCTTCAATGCAGATGCTTAAGGCTTTCATGAGATCTCTTCCTAAAAGAGAAGTGCCCTTCTTCACCACGTAAAATGTAACAGGGGCAGTGAGAACTCCTCTACTCACTTTGACTTGTAGGCAACCAAGCACAGGAATTCTCTTCCTTGTATAAGTCACTAACTGACTAACTGGTGGAAGCAGTGGTGTGTCATTGAAATACTGAACATAGATGTGGTGTGGCAAAATAGATAATGCTGATCCTGTGTCAACAACCATTTCATGCTCTTTGGTAAGAGAAGCAGGAGTACTGATATTGATTTTGCATGTGAGTGTATGTGGTGCATGGCAAGTGTTGTTTAAGTATAGCACAGTCAGTTTAGGTAGCTGAATCTCACGTACATCACTTGTCTTGGATGAGCGGCAAACACGAGCAAAATGTCCAACTTTATGGCAAGACTTGCAAGTTGCTTTGGCTGCAGGACACTGAGAAGAATTAGCCAGATGTGTGTTAGAACCACACCTGAAACAGCTGCGGGAAGATGTAGTGGAGGCATTGAATGGCTTATTAGGATGAATGTGCTGTGTGTATTTCTTTTTAGTGAATTGTGAACGGGGTTGTACAGCTTGCACTGGGACACTGTCGTTTCCTGTTATAGTTTTAGCTTGTTGAATAGCAGATTCTACTTGTGATGCAAGTGTTAAGGTTTTGTCCAGTGTCAGATCCGATTCGAGCAGGAGCCTCTCTCTTATGTTTGAGTTATTCACATGTTCAATCAGCTGATCACGGATCATCTCATCGGTTTTATCATCAAATCCACATTTTGAAGCGAGATCACGCAATACGGCCGCATACTGTATAATAGTCTCATGAGGTGCTTGTTTTCGCTGTCTGAAGGTATGTCGTTCCACAACAACGTTTACTTTAGGTGTATAATGTTTCTCTAAAGCAGTGACAGCAGAGTCAAAGGAGTCACCCGTATCTGGTAGCGAGTAGAAAGTCCGTTGTCCCTCGGTTCCGAGACAGTGGAGTAGCGTAGCTCTCCTGCGCGCTTCAGGCCAAGCATTTCCCGTTGCATTAATTACCAGTAGGTAGTTCTTGAAAATCCGCAGCCACATGTCGAAAGGTATCGGGGGCTCTCCCGGACACGGCAAAAACATCGGAGGTGCAGGCACGTTTCCAGCCATGGTGAGTCAGCAAAAAAAAAGAAGAGGTGAAAACACAAAACTCGTCGCCAAAAATGTAGTGTTGCCAGAAATGTAGTAAGGCGCTCGAATAAGCAGGCCGGAGCATATACGAATGCGTTAGAACAAAATGCTGTTTACTTAACAAAACATTACATAGAAATAATCAAGGTAGCACAGGAGCAAGCATGTCGTATACGTCTCACTCTTATTCACACTTCTTCTCTCTTTTCTCTCATCCTACGGTCTCTGCCTTTTAACACTGCCACCTAATGTTCTGAGGTTGTAATTACAGTCAGTGAACACAACAAATACACACTGACTGCTCAGATAAATAACGTCAAAAATAATTTTCTTTTGTTGCTTAAGATTTTTGCACAGTCCTATACTGTATATAACAACTCAAACATTTTTTTATGTTATTTGTTTTAAAGAGGCTGCAATGTGTAACATTAACATCTGTATAAAGAGAAGGTTAGGCTTTTGGCTGACAGCAAGCAAAATGCAACAAATTGTATAATAATAATAATAATAATAATAATAATGAATGATTTTTGTTTGATGTTTAGAAAAACATTTATGGAACAAAGCAGACAATAAGGTATCTTTGCTAATTTTATATTGACAAACAACTAAACTGTCAAAATTATTTTGCAGGGAATAATCTTACTGACATTATAATAAAGCAAATATGAAAATAGTTGGAATCTCATTTACCTGTGATTATGACAAAGGTTCCATTCCCGAAGGTGACCTCATGAAGAAACACAGCAGCACAATAATACACTGCAGAATCTGACGGCTCCACGTTACAAATAGTGAGGTTAAAACTCCCCTCTGCATTCAGTAAGGAGTAACGTTTTATGCTTTTATATTCCTTGTAAAATTCACCAGGTACGTAGAGAAGTGCTTTCGCCATGGGCTGGGGCTTCCGACCAACAGCTTGCTTAAACAAAGTAACAAAAGTTGTTTCTCCTTGACAGAAGCATGTCAGGGTCACACTGTCTCCAAGCTGAACCC